>NC_082387.1:14991924-14994424 GCF_031168955.1 Gadus macrocephalus
GGGAGAGGAGAGGAGAGGAGTGAAGAAGGAGAGGGGAGAAGAAGAGAGGAGAGGAGAGGAGAGAGGAGGAGAAGAGAGGAGAGGAGAGGAGAGGAGAGGAGAGGAGAGGAGAGGAGAGAGGAGGAGTAGAGAGGAGAGGAGAGGAGAGGAGAGGAGAGAGGAGGAGAAGAGCAGAGAATAAAGGAAAGCAGAGGAGAGGAGCCGAACGGATGTTGGTGTATGAGAGAATAAAACCAAATGGGTTGTGAGAGGTGCAAGAGAAAGAGGATTGAAGGCAAAAGCAGGAGCCGACTAAACAGGCATAGACTGTAGGTAAGGGGAGAGGGTTGACAGATCGTCCTGGTAGCAGGTCCGTGGTGCTGTACAGAGTGATCATTCTACACTAACAATTCAAGTAATGATCTGTCTCCTTGGGTTAACCAAGAGACCAATCAGAGGCCAATGATATCTAAAGGTCATCTGCTCCATCCAGGGAGGAATGTACTTGTTGATTGTGCGAAAGTGACCGCCGCAAGTGGCTGCGAGAGAGGGAATGAAACAGATCACTTAAATTGACCATAGTTGAAAGACCGCTTCAATTGAAAAACTGCCAGAGACAGATGGAGAAAAAATAGGGTTGATGGGAAGGGAGTGAGGGTGGGGGGGGGGGGGGGGGGGGGCTGACATGGATAGAATAGATTGGAGACAAAGGTGGAAAAGATACAGATGGGGGTTTGAATACATTTATTTTGAGAATAATTTAGTCTCGTTTCAATAAACCCTAGGAGTCTTCCAAAGGTAATTCAGATGCGCTACGAGATTAAGTTAAACCCTTACAGAAAGCTCTTTGAGCACCTCTGGTGAGATATGCGACCTACGCACTATATTAACACATTGAAGAGTGAATATTCTTGACCTTTAAAAAAACGTTCAATAGAATCTTCAGATGTGAGGCATTACTGACTTCATTGAATATTAACAATAATATGACTTGTATTTGAAGCCTAATTCCCTCTCACTGTGAAGGCAGGAGGTTTCGGATGTTATCCAAAATGGGACACTTATATATCTTGCAAATAGAACCCCCTTCTGGATGTTAAACATCTCATCAGCTCTGCAACACATTGTAAACATAATGTTGTCGTTGTGCGTCGTGATTAGGGCTAAGTACCCTCATTATGAATCTGCCCTGAGTAAATCACAGTGACTGAAACTGAACTACTGTTTTGCTAAGATGCTAAAACCACACTTAAACCTTAACAGAGGGATCATAGCCATTTTTCACATCAAGTGTGGTGTGAAGATTAACAAGTCAGGTCACACAAGAAAAATAATCAGCATAATTATAAAGCCGTGGTTTCTTATATACAGCGTGTCTAACGTTGTGCACATGCATTTTGGAGAAGCCCTTTCTGTGTGCGGAACACTTTTGGACAGTTAAAAACTGTTTTTTTTTCATCAAAGCGCCTCCGTGCTGAGTTGGAGCGCGAGCGGCGCGCAGCGTGACATAATTACGGAGATCCTGGTCCGGTAATTGGTCCTGAATAATGGATGATATGCTCGTCGCTATACTCAGGGCGGAGGGGACCTGACGCATTCAAACGCCACCTAGGCAGTCCACTAACCGCCTGTTACCAGCGCCACGAGAGGGATTTACTAAATGAAACACTGCGTCTAAAGTCGGTTGTGCGACGAAAAACGTAATGTTCCGTATTTGTGTAACGAATTGGGGTGGAGGACAGGGTGGGTGGGGGCTTTGCCTCCAACTCTCACGGTCGGCCTGACAGGAGGTCAGTGCCACACTCCAGTCTGAGAGCTCAAGCCCCCCGATCCCTCTTCAATGTGCTACTCAGTGGTCAAAGCAATGGAAGACACACACACACACACACACACACACAACTACATACACTCACACGCACGCACACACACACACACACACACACACACACACACACACACACACACCAACACACATCATGACACACACACACACACACATCGATAAACACATACACTCACACACACACACACACACACACACACACACACACACACACACACACACACACACACACACACACACACACACTCAAACACAGATAAACACATACACTCACACACACACACAGATCATGACACACACACACACACACACACAAACATCATGACACGCACACACACACACACACACACACAGACACACACGTCATGACACAAACACACATACACACAAATCTATAAATGGCAGATTAGCTTTGGCGCTGGCTGATCTAATCTTGTGATCCAGCAGAGCCATGCGGACATGACTTAGTGCCAGGAGTAGAATAATGAAGCGCTGCTGGAGGTACAGCAGAGTCCAGCACCACTCTTCACCTAGCACTCTGTACACTCTTCATCGTCCCTTCAACCGAACACCCAACCATGTGACAGTTGCTGAGTGGGGAGTGGTTGGACTAGCACTATGTTAGAACCGGTACACACGCATACGCAGGATGAGCCTGCTTTGCCCAGGCGGAATGGT
>NC_082387.1:15006924-15022707 GCF_031168955.1 Gadus macrocephalus
AAAAATAATTATTTTAGGACACTTCTTGACTCCAAAGTATTGGATTTAATCGAGCGTGATCATGGGAAGATACAGGCAGCGAACTACCAAGCATCTTGGAAAAGGGGAGCAGCTAGACAAACGTTCACATGGTAGTCAGGAACAACAAAGGAAACAGAGGTGGGAGGGGGAGCGACCGTCGTGGAGAGTTCAGGATTGTCCACGGCTTAAGTCAGCTAGAAGTAAATTTGCATGGCTGGAAGTCTGCAAGGCTGGAAGACGACCCATCAAATACATCAACAGAGGGGCGTGGCCTCAGTATCAGAGTCTGTGGCGACAGTGGCGATGCAGACGTCTAGGTGCAAGGACAACGTTACCAATGCCATTTGAACTGATTAGTTAAAATGTACCCAAGGTTGTATCCTCTTCTATTTTAATTGTATCTGATCATTACGATTCATTTTTCCATGGCAGATGGATAGGATCGATCAAATCAGCCAATCCACGGAGCCCTGGGCCTCTCCCCCTTCCTGCTTCAGTAAGCCAGCCATAAGAGCCAAAGACATGTGAGCTTCCCTGGATTACTCCCATTTACACTCTTTGGAGACATGGCTACCATGTGTCAAACCACCCCTCAGCCCCTTCGCACGCCGACACGAAAAACTAAAGCCGCCTCCTCTGCGTCACTAAGACCCGAGCCGTCCGCAGCAGATACCTCCATCTGCCACCTTCAGCGCCACACTCTCACTCTGGTTCTAGTGGCGACTCACACGACATTACGTCATTTGACGCGCTCCTATCATTGTCTTCCTCCTCCTATGAACTGTGGATGGTTCTCTCCTTGTCTTCCTCCTCCTATGAACTGTGAATGGTTCTCTCCACCTCCAGTTATTCTGGTCTCTTGATGGATGCCTGACGATGCCATCCCTTTAGATAAGGGCCTTCCCAGACTCCCAGACTCCGGCACTAGTACTCCCAGACACGGACCATCAAGGCAGAGAACGTGTTCCATTAATCCTGGGCGGTGTTACGCTTGGCCATCCAAACGGGGGCATGGTAATTGGACTCATCGCACGGCCTCCTTGATCTCTGGGCTCTCTGTGTTCAGACCGTGAACAGTTCCCCTTTCCCCGCATTAGTGTCGTGCTCTCTCTCTCGCTCTCTCTCTCTCTCTCTTTTTCTCTCTCTCTCTTTTTCTCTCTCTCTCTCTTTCAATCCCTCTCTCTCTCTCTCTCTCTCTCTCTCTCTCTCTCTCGCTCTCTCTCTCTCGCTCTCTCTCTGCCTTACTCACTCCCTGTTCAATGCCTGACTCACTCAAAGTTCAATGCCTGACTCACTCCCTGTTCAATGCCTTACTCACTTCCTGTTCAATGCCTGACTCACTCAAAGTTCAATGCCTGACTCACTCCCTGTTCAATGCCTTACTCACTTCCTGTTCAATGCCTGACTCACTCCAAGTTCAATGCCTGATCACTCCCTGTTCAAAGCCTTACTCACTCCCTGTTCAATGCCTGACTCTATCCAAGTTCAATGCCTGACTCACTCTCTGTTCAATGCCTGACTCATTCCCTGTTCAATGCCTGACTCACTCCCAGTTCTGCTCTGAATTGAATTATTTTCTGCATTTCTTTCTATGAAGTACTCATGACCAGCTCAGGGCCAACTCTAAATTGCGGTACAGTAGAAACTGAACCATCACGTCGTTTCCCCCTGCATGGAGATTAGCGAATCAATTAGCCTGGTACTAAGGCTTTATATTAGATGACAACATTAGTTGGCAGCGATTTGGTGCATTCATTAGGACATTTGTAGCGAAATATGTTATTAACGTTTAGCAAAACAATGGGAGCAATTAGTAGTCGTCGGTTTACAGTGGTATATAAACGCTCCAGACATTAACGGGCCAAAATAGACGATCACAATATGGTCTATGAGTGATAGCACCTCTGTATCATTATTAATTTATTCATCACCTCTCCATGCGACCCAGGGATTTGCAGTGTCCATTTAAACTAAGTGCACACTCAACGATTACTTTACATTGTATTCATAATTCAGATCAATTAACAGATACAGTGTGCAATTAATATCATGCATCACTCTTGGCATTTGAAATATTTGTTTTTGACGAGCGAAAAAATACAACAATGAGAAAATCCTTGGCAGGCCTACTCTGAAAGATTGTCATGAACAGGCCACACAGTGTATTGCCACACAGTGTATTATTACAATGGCATTTAATCCGTATGAGTATATGGATTATATCCAATAATAATAATAGTACTCATATATCCAATGAGTATTTGACTCATTGGCATTCTAAATAGCAGGGATAAAATACTGTATAAATGTGATTAATATAACCCTAAACCTATATAAAATAACGACAGGATGTGACCTTAGGAGGGGTTGACATTTGACGTCATGCCAGGGTCTCATGTTGAAAAAAACAGAGCTATCTTATTCCACCATTGATGAGTCCTCTCAGTATCTAATCTAAACCCTAATTGGTTCTCTCTCTCTCTCTCTCTCTCTCTCTCTCTCTCTCTCTCTCTCTCTCTCTCTCTCTCTCTCTCTCTCGCTCTCCCTCGGAATGAAAGGTTGAGGATCCATTTTTAAGTAGGCTGGCAGCATCAATAATTCACCACCGCCATCCATGAAACAATATGAATGTTAATGGTGGTGTGATTGCGCCGACCAGTTGGATAAATCAACTAGCTGCTCATCAAAATGATTATGGGGTTTTTGTCTTCACCCTCGCAGAATAAACAACTAGGTTGACTTAGCGCCTGAACTAGGCATGGTGACTAGACGGACGTTTTCAGGCTCCCCTCTTGGGGGCCGGTTCCTAAGAGCCTGATATCCCTGCCCTAGATCCGCGCTCAGACATGCGTGTAGAACGAAGAGACCTTTGCTGCAGCCGCTGGTACAAAGTTTTCTTCAAAGCGTGATATGATACCATATGTAGACATAAGTGCATGAATGAAGCTTTAGTGGGGGAATCAAACCCTGTACCCTGGCAGCTGATTTGAGCCTTCTCTCTATACACAGGGCCACGTATAGCACCACATATTTTAGTACAGACCAGTGTTTTGGATCTTTTTGGCACTTTGGCACACGTCTTGTGATCAAATAAATAAAAACATTGGCAAGACACATACTGAGCAGCAGCAGCAAACTATCTGCTGCTAATGGTCGGTGAGACACGCACAAGCACACACACTCACACACACACACACACACACACACACACACATACACACACACACACACACACACACACACACACACACACACACACATACACACACACACACACACACACACACACACACACACACACACACACACACACACCTACACACAAACACGCACACACACACACGTCCGTCTAAAGATCTGCTTGACAACAGTGGTCAGTGAGATGGTCAGTGAGACACGCACAAGCACACACGCACACACACACACACCTATACACAAACACACACACACACAAACACACACGTCCGCCTAAAGATCTGCTTGACAACAGGCAAATCACACCCATAAAACAGAGGATGCTCCGAAATACGCTAACAACGTGTTTGTATGTGTGCGTGTGTGTGTGTGTGTGTGTGTGTGTGTGTGTGTGTGTGTGTGTGTGTGTGTGTGTGTGTGTGTGTGTGTGTGTGTGTGTGTGTGTGTGTGTGTGTGTGTGTACATATGCGGATGAGTCAGTCGTAGATCTTCCAACCAGCCATAGTCCCCAAAAAGGGGCAGCTCATCTGCGTCTAAAAGTAAAAGACTTCCAAAAAACAGGCTTGGATAGTAGTCACTTATCACTGACTCATGATGAGCGACCCCTCACACACACACAGACACACACACAAACACACCCACACACCCCCACACACAACTCACTCTTTCCCTTTCAAAAGCCCCCGGAGGAGGTCTGCTCTTCATTTTTAACGATCTTGATGATTGTGTTGTGTTCAGGCCAAACTGTTTGTCAGTCACAGCCCAGCGCAGAATGAATTCTGACGACGCAGTGGGGAGAAGTGAGGCCCGTAGTGTCAGTGTGGTGTGGGCTGTGATAGGTCAGGCCCATGCAGGAAGGCAGAGGGGGGTGGGGGGGGCTGTGTTGTTGGGAGTTGAGGCGGCACCTGTTAGCGTTCAGCTAGCACAAAACGGCATCCTAAATGTGTTCAAATCCAACTCCCCCCCCCCCCCCCAGTCAGGGTAACTACAGAGCCGGGCGTTATGATTTATACATAAAGAGCATGTGGTCGCCTCACTGCCCAACATAGAGCAGATGGAGCAGGAGGGAGGAAGGCGCCGGGGAGGAAACAGAGAGACAGACATCATTTATTCAGGACCACCAGAGGCAGGCACCTGCAGCCCTGTCCCCTCTGTCCCCCTGTCCCTCTGTCCCCTCTGTCCCCCTGTCCCCCTGTCTCCTCTGTCTCCCTGTCCCCCTGTCTCCCTGTCCCCTCTGTCCCCCTGTCCCCTCTGTCTCCCTGTCCCCTCTGTCTCCCTGTCCCCCTGTCCCCCTGTCTCCCTGTCCCCTCTGTCCCCCTGTCCCCTCTGTCTCCCTGTCCCCTCTGTCTCCCTGTCCCCTCTGTCTCCCTGTCCCCTCTGTCCCCCTGTCCCCTCTGTCTCCCTGTCCCCTCTGTCCCCCTGTCTCCCTGTCCCCTCTGTCCCCCTGTCTCCCTGTCCCCATCCACCGCCCCCTCTGCTCCACACAGACATCAACATGCAGGATGTGTCCACAGAATTCAATACTTCATACTTTGGGAATAGTGTTCAACGTATCAATGTTCCATGATTAGGGCTGTGGAAGTGTTAAACGTGTGCGTGTGTGTGTGTGTGTGTGTGTGTGTGTGTGTGTGTGTGTGTGTGTGTGTGTGTTTATAGGTTTGTAGGGTGGGTAGATACATCATCGGGGTGTGTGTTGGTGTGTCTGTGTGTAAATCTCCAAAGCTATGATCCCCCAAACTTTTTGTCAATGGCCCTCATTGTTTGAAACTTTCAACGAGTTCACTGCCGTTCAATGCAAGGAAAATAAGACAACGTTTCAGTGAAATTCAGGAGAAAGTCCTACCGTTGTCCAGACACAAGGTGCTTTTTCCCCTGTATTCTGTTCTCTTCTTCTTCTTCGTCGCCGCTCTTCGCTCTGCGTGAGCCTTGACCTTTTTGAATCTCCTCCAGCGCAGCTTCAAGGGACGGAGCTGCCTGTGGCTGGGCGGCGGCCGGGGCTGGGCGGCGGCCGGGGCTGTGGTCGCTGGGATCGCTCTCCTGGTTTCTGTTGTTGGGATAAAGCGGAACGCCGGGGCGAAAAAGAGGGAGCTGGAAGAGTGGGAGGATGGAGAGAGGGGACTGGTGACAGAGGGAGCAGGGAGCTGGGCTCAGGATCCACAGGTGGGCGAGACGTCCCTCTGCTGCTGGAGGCGTGCCAGAGCGCGGCGCGTGACGCACCTGAGCGCACACGCGCGCTGCGCATGTGTGTGCGTGTGTGTGTGTGTGTGTGTGTGTGTGTGTGTGTGTGTGTGTGTGACACTGTCACCATCTATTAAAACACACGGGCAGGCTCATGAGACACAGGAAGGAGAAATCCAGGGAGCCAACCTTTACCGGAGCCCACCGGAACCAGAATCCCTCGGAGGCACGGCCACGCAGCCCTCCTCTCTGGGGGGACGCGGTGCTCCTCTCCGGTCCTGGAGCCTGGAGCCTGGAGCCGGGAGCCGGGAGCCGGGGTGGGGAGGCCCTCCTTCAGTGGTCTGGGGAGGGAGGACTGCGTGGACCGGCTGTTACTCCACCAGCAGAGGGGAGCTCTGGAGGCAGCTGATGCCCCCACCCCGGTCGGTGGGTCAGGGGACCGTGGTGGAGGTGTCGGGCTTTGAGCAGTGAGTGGGGAACACTGTGTTTGGTGATGGTTGTGTGTGTGGTTGTGTGTGTGTGTGTGTGTGTGTGTGTGTGTGTGTGTGTGTGTGTGTGTGTGCGTTTGTGTTGCCGATGACAGTGTGAGGACCAGGATGTTTAGAGCCTCTTCCTGGCTGGTCCAGGTTACCAAGGAAGGTTGTTACTGTGCTAAGCATCCCCCCCCCCACCACCCCCCAAAGAAAATACAGATTATTTATAGAAAACACACACACACACACAAACATGGACCAGCCCGCAACGCACACCCACACACCCACACACCCACACACCCACACACCCACACACCCACACACCCACACACCCACACACCCACACTCTCCATCCTCCCACTCACATTTTGAGGTTAATGACGGCGGCTCATAAAGAGGAGTTAACAGTGGGTGGCTAATGAGGACTCACCTGGCCCCAGCACGGGGCCATCAGCTAATGAAGACATCTCTCTGAAACCACGGTAACCCCGAGCATGGGAGGGGGCCGCGAGGGGCCACCGTCGCCACATTGATGGCTTTAGGGCCCTAAGGTAGAGCCCCGTCGTCTGGAGACGCAGGCATGGAGAGCCATCTCCCCGGAACCCCTCTCCACCCAGAGCCCTCTCCCCCCAGAGCCCTCTCCCCCCAGAGCCCTCTCCACCCAGAGCCCTCTCCCCCCAGAGCCCTCTCCACCCAGAGCCCTCTCCCCCCAGAGCCCTCTCCCCCCAGAGCCCTCTCCCCCCAGAGCCCTCTCCCCCCAGAGCCCTCTCCACCCAGAGCCCTCTCCCCCCAGAGCCCTCTCCCCCCAGAGCCCTCTCCCCCCCTCTCCACCAAAAGCCATCTCCCCCCCTCTCCCCCCACAGCCCTCTCCAACCCTCTCCATCCCCCTCCACCCCCCTCCACCCCTCTCCACCCCCCTCCACCCCTCTCCACCCCCTCCACCCCCTCCACCCCCTCCACCCCTCTCTACCGGTCACCTTTACTCTGTCCAAACCCCCTCAGCCATACCATTTCAATCTGTCTCCGTTCTAATCTGCTTTCCTGCTCAGACACGACTGTGATCTCTCTCCCTGTCCCCGTCTCTCTCTCTCTCTCTCTTGTCCGTGGCTCTCCCTCTCTCAATCACATTGTATACATATAGCTAGAGCTTTCGGATCAATCACATTTACGTTGGCATCTCTCTCCCACCGTCTGCTACGCGCGCTGTGGTAATACCGTGCCTTTTCTCCGCCTCTCCCTTCATCCTCGCTCTCCCATTGTCTCCGTCTCTCGCCTGCTCTATCCTCCTCTCACTCCGTCATCTCTTTCATCCCATCTGTCACCAGGACATCAGTGTGGTCTCACCCTGCCTCTCGTGGCGGTTTGGGCTGACCGTGTGAGACGGTGTCTAAGCCAATCACCGCTCACCCCTGTCACATCGGCAGGCTGCACGCCGGCCTCGGATCAGACGACCTCGTGCATTTCCACAGCACTCCATCACGCGCGACCGCCACACACGCCCACGCAGACACTGGAGAGTGTGCACACGTGTGTGGGTGTGTTTGTGACACAATCAACACAAAATATAATGTATGTACTCGACGCACACCTGCACAGCCTTTGATGGAGACAAATAGGTGAGCTAAGGAGATCTGTGGACGGCAGAGGGATCGACGATGACGCACGATAGCAATTACACGCTGTTGGTTTACAGGATGATGAGGAGGGGGACGATGAAGTGGTGAAGGGTATTCATGGGCTCCATAAGCGAGAACAACGTTAATGAGATCCCTGGGAGTTATTTTCAGGGTTCCCGTTACTCAACTGACCCCTGGAAACACACAGACGTAAGCTCAGATTTATATTTTTCTGTTTACTCTGTTAGTCATTGAGGAGCTGATGTTATCCAAAGGAGGCTTACAGTGAATTCAGATCATTTTCCTTCCTTTACGGGCGAATTTGAACACCCGAGCCACGATACTTTCCATAACCTATCGAGTATTCCTTTCCTAACTCCTTCTTGTCCCCAAGCACAGAGTTACCTTTCGTCTTTCATTGATTATAAGCCCGCAGATCTCCAATGATAAAACACATAACAACGGAGGAAAATCGTTATTCCTTCAATATTTCCTTCAATATTTGATTGTGTCGTCCCACATTGTGTATCCTGTGTGTATCTAAGTACAGGCCTCCAGTCGGTAAGGCGAGGAGCAGTCACATCACGGTCTCCAAAGCGCTAAAAAGGCTCTGAGAAAATCTATATCTAATCACAAGGGCCAGCGATGGGGTTGGGGGTCCTCTAAAGTCTAACAGCTGCTGGAGCGCCAGGCTCCCTCAGACACCCCAAAATATACACACACGCAGCTTTCATTATGTTTTCAATTTGATTTACAACACAAAAGCACACACACACACACACACACACACACACACACACACACACACACACACACACACACAAACATACACTGAACACACACACACACACACACACACACACACACACACACACACACACATTACATAACAGGTGAAGCGGATGAAAAGGTTATCACAACAAGGACGACTTGAGGCAGGGGGAGAACGATCGAGGGAGAGAGACAGAGCTACAGAGAGAGAGAGAGAGAGAGAGAGAGAGAGAGAGAGAGAGAGAGAGAGAGAGAGAGAGAGAGAGAGAGAGAGACTGCCACTAAGGATAGTCTATGAGGCCCTGTGGGTGGACAGAATGTTGAAATTAGAATGATCAGAGAGAGAAAGAGAGAGAGAGAGAGAGAGAGAGAGAGAGAGAGAGAGAGAGAGAGAGAGAGAGAGAGAGAGAGACTGCCACTAAGGATAGTCTATGAGGCCCTGTGGGTGGACAGAATGTTGAAATTAGAATGATCAGAGAGAGAAAGAGAGAGAGAGAGAGAGAGAGAGAGAGAGAGAGAGAGAGAGAGAGAGAGAGAGAGAGAGAGAGAGAGAGAGAGAGAGAGAGAGAGATAGTGAGAGAGACAGAGCAAGAGAGACCCCCAGGCATGACACAAGCCCCAGGGCCTAGTGATTTCCCATGCTGAGAATGGTCATTTATTTATATTAGTGAGTGTAAAAACCCAAAGAACACACACGTTCAAAGGCGAGGGCTTAAGCTGCAGCCTGAAGAGAATATGATTAATAGGGTTATTCCCATTTAATTAACATCCTCTGGTGTTTGCTCTTTCAGCTGTTAGGAGGATAAAAAGGCGCTGCTACAGTAAACACAAAGCGACAGCGCTCGCTGAGCCGTAGATTGAGAAATGTAGAGCAAAGTGTTTGATACCAGCGTCCTGTGGGCTGCCTCTTAGACTCCCGATAAAACAGAGCGAAGAACACATATTAAAAAATAACGCAGGATTACAATCTGGTATAAACCCCCTTTTGCCAGGTCGCTCATACCACGTAATAATCCAATTTTTATTGCGTTTCTGGGAGTTTCTGCGTAAGCTGGCCGCCCGCTGGGCTCCAAGTACAGCATGAGCAGCAGCAGTGCTTATGAAAAGAGCCTTGTCCTTGAGTTGGTTCCAGCAGCAGCCTGTCCTACAGGTATATGAAGCTAATGTAGCGGCGGCTAATGGACTGGAGCCCTTCACCCACACACACACACAGAGCAGCCTTACAAGATACAACATGAAGAGGGAGAGCTTATATAGAGTGATGTTATATCTCTTGTATCTCTTCAATGCCATTGTTGGGAGAGAGTCGACCTCGACACATTTTAACATCACGACTGGCTCCCAGAGCGATCCCACTCACCACTTAACTGATTCACACCGTTCTAGGGGTTTCTAGTTTAGTTTCCACACACTAGACTAGACACACTAGAAGCGCAATCATGGTGAATGCCTTATTCATCGCCGGCCAAACTATTCGGAGTGTTGTTATTCCAAATTCCAAAGCTTCCATTTTTTCAAAGGACACAAGAACGGATAAATTTGAATTTAAAGCAGAAGTTAACAGAGTTCACTTCTGAAAAATCACCCAACCCCGGGCTCGGACACTACACTGAACCGAGGAGACCTACGTATTCTCTGTGTGTTTTTCAGTGCAACAAGTTGTGTTGCTGTTAAGGTAAGTGTGACATTCAGCAGACAGGAGATTTACATTGCTCCTCTGGGTGCCGAGAACACCAGGAGAATGGTTGGCATGGAAACTGACCCCCTACACGGCTGTCAGAATGGTTAAATTATTCAGGATTGCCATCCCTGTGCATCAGCGGGAGGGCCCTGGTTAGCACCTCTTAACGATGGGATAAACAATCAGAAATAAAGCTCATATCTTATGGACAGATGTTGTTTAATGCAGAGTGGACGCGGCCACGACTCCACTGTATACCCTGAAATACTAAATCTATTTGATCGAGTGAAATCATGGATTTTTCTCGGTGAACACAAACACACGCACCTGTGATTACCTGAATCATATTGTGAATCATATAGTGTCCATCAAAGCATTTACATTGTTATGGATGAATAAAATGACATGCTGGAGAAACCTGTTGTTTGTGTTTGAGGAAAGGGCAACTTCTGTATGAAATTATCATTTTATTAGTAACCTTTATTTACTCAGGCAATCAAAATAAGAACACAATTCTTATTTTCAAGTGCAGCCTGAAATGGAGTTGCCTGTCCATTATTCCTATTTCATCGTGGCTGCTGCCTCATTAAATTCAGTCGTCAGAATGAAAAAAATGACATTTAAACAATGAACAAAAACACAGAGCAGAATTATTTTTTAAGCCTAAATAAATTAAAAGCTTTGAAAAACGAACAATGTAAAAAACACCACAGAGTGTTAAACGTGGAACAGGTAGGCCTAACTGGCACTATAATTTCACATGGGGGTTTTCCCACCCACTCCCAGTTTGACACAGAGAGTGGAACTGCGATGGTTGCCACCCAGTTGTGTTGGTTGGATTATTATAATCGGTGGCGCTAGTCATAACCGCTCAGTGGGCTGAGCACAGACTTTCAGAACAACACCCACAGGGAGAATAATGAAAGAAAGTAATTTCAGCCCGTGTTTCAGTTTGAATGAGGGATAGATTGCCTCCGTCCCTCATCATGCAACTGGTTGCTGGTAAATTGCATCATGCTAAGCACTAGTGAGCTGTGGCCGCGTCCTGCCGCCCCCGATGGAGGGAGACATTCAGGGACAACATGGCCGTCTTCATTATTCAAATCAGCTAGCGCCGTCTGTCACTCATCTGGGGGATGACTGACAGACTGAAATAACAGATCCGTACGCCCGTGGCCTAATGCAGGTATATCCCCTCTCTGAAGAGAGTGACATCGACGCAGGCAGCATAAGCCATTCGCTTGGTCCTCGGATATACGATTAAGTCGTTTAGCGGAGACTTTCATCCAAAGTGACTGACAACAGGGACCTCAGAGGCAGGCAGGTGAGGCGTCGGGCTCGTGGATGCCAGCAGCTCCTCTTGGGGTCTCTCTGCTGGGAGCCCATCACCCTAGACTCTCCTGTCCCCCGTCCTCAGGGTGTTCAGTTGTTTGTTTCCACGTGAGGTACAGCAGCTTATAGGACACGTTTTCTAAGCACAGCCATGGTTACCAAGGCAATAACCTTGCTTGATTCTCTTTTCTTAACAATGAGACCCTTAAGATGTTGCACCTCAATGTCACTCATTGTTTGTATGTCGCTTTCGCTATTGGCATTTACATTCAGGGCATTTAGCAGACACTTTTATTCAAAGCGACTTAGGCCTACAATAAGTATATTTTTCAAGAGAAATATATGTTTTTCGAGAAACAACACTATATCGCTGTGTGTACAGTAAGGATGTTCATAGAACCAAATGCAAAGCACTAACAATCATGTGGTTAACGCCCGTCCTTGTAAACAACAAAGATAGCCATGATCAGGTGCTACACAATGCTTAGTACTATTTTGAAGTGCAAGGACGTAAAACATACAATAGATTAATTGCCAGTTCTATGTGTTGAAATATTTGCCATAGTAGCCTTTCTCCACATCCTCTGTAGCACTAGTGATGACCAGAATCATTTTTTCTCCCTCAAAGTGTTTACGGTTGTTCTTTTGGCTGAATTAAATTACATCCTGGAGGGACCTGTTAATATAGGCTACATTTTAATGACTGAGGAAAGGGTATTTTCGGTATGAAATAGAATTCTAGGTCCATTATTCCTTATCTCGTCGCGGCCGCTACCTCATTGAATTCGGTCATTAGAAAGATAAAAAATGACAATAAACAATGAGAAAAATACAGAGAAAGGTTCTTTTTTTACAAAAGCCTAAAGAAATGAAACGCTTTGAAAACGTAAGAAAAAAGTTGAGCACTGCGTATTGAATGTAATAGGTGACTAGCTCTATTATATCACATGGGGGTTTCCATCCAGTCTCAGTTTGACATAGAGAGTGGATCTGTGATGGTTGTGTGCAATGGATTATTGTACTCGGTGGCACATCCTCAGCTGTAACTAATTAACCTACAAAAAATAATTTGAATACTAGTCTGCCCCCAGGTGGTTAAATGTGTTAATGACCCGGGATTTAATTTCAACCAAATTGATTTACAAATAAGATGACAATAATGAACAGTTTTGCCAAAGCATTCATGTTTATTAACCCAACATTTTCATCAGAAATTCCATAACTACAGGACGTTTATTGGCTTAACTTGGTGGAACTGTCCCGGCAATTCACGTTAACGAATCACGTCTCTCACAGCTCGATAAACTATCAACAATACATTTTTGACATTTCAATCGCATTTACATTTAGAGTAAAAAACAAAAGACACTATATTTACATTACAATATTCAGCCTGCTTCTGAACAAAACCTAGGGCTGCGGCGCCGTGCGTCCTTGAAGCGTTAAGTGATCGCAAGTCAATAAACGTTAACCTCTTCCCTCTGAAATGTGACTTCTTTCTCTCCGACAGTAGAGTGGTTAAAGGGCTACAGGGTACATGTCCTGCAGGGAATCTCTCCATCACACACTGGCAGAAAGGTACTCAATCACGCACTCACGCACACCTACAGACACACACACACGCACACAATCACACACACACAAACACACACACTCAGACATACGCAAATATAAACAGCAAGCAATGCAGCCCCCCCCCCCCCCCACACACACACACACACACACACACACACACACACACACACACACACACACACACACACACACACACACACACACACACACACACGGGTGTGCCTTGTTTTTGGGGAGCCTGCTCTCATCCAAACACTCTTTAAATACAAGCTGCGTTATAAGGCCTGAAGGATGGGGCTCTGTCTTTCCAGACTGCCGCAGAAAAAAATTCTTCTGCTCCTAAAGTAAAAGCAACGCCATCTCATCGCTTCACCTCCGACCAGTTGAGACGTGAGGCAGATTAGGGGATAAAACACACATCGATTCCAGAGATGGTTAGAAACTGGATAGGGTATATTAAGAACAGTGCCTGTTGTGTTCCTAGCACGAAGGGACGACGCACTCCGGAGAGGTCAATACAAACACGGAACAGAACATCCAGTTGCTTCTACAGGAATCCAGATTATAAAAAAAAGTGCCCTGTGTCTTTCGTTTCCAGAGCTGCACAGTGATCTCAGCGACTCATCTGAATCCACATTCAGTTGCTGCGGACGCACAGGAAAAGACAGGGAGACCAAAGACAAGGGGTGGATGGGGAGTTCAAAAGGAATACAGTGCAGGGTTTTGTCGCATTTTAACAATTAGAACTCTCCTTTTTCAATTAGAACTCAAACCGCTCCTCTGTGCTTCAAGCGAGTGTTTGGGCCGTTCCAACTCTGTGAGTGTACTCTGCGGCCTTGTGGCACTAAAATGAGAGCAGGTATTTCCAATCCATAACACAACAACACTACAAGGTGAAGTGAATAACAGAAAAGCAAGGAGCTCTGTTCCTGCAGGCCAAGGCGCTGATAAACAGACGGATGAAATGCGGTTTGGTTGTTCCCCTTGAGATCCAACACTGGCTTGGGGAGAAGAAACCCGTTTGGAAAAGCTAACAAAAGAGCAGACATCTCAGCCTCTGAACAGCATGCCTCGTACACATGCCTGGCCGAAGTAAAAGTTTACACATGGTCTTCAGTTGTGTTCAACCTAGTGCCTTTTTTGAGTGTAAAAAAGCTAGATAAAGCTGTGGCGATAATATAAGATCCTGCTTCACTCGTGAAGGCTGCTTGACTCTGGCTGTGTGAATATGGCTTTATACTGGTTATTAATAAATGCCCCCTCTGGTGCTATGAGAACACACAAGCAGGAGTGAGAACACACAAGCAGGAGTGTGAATCGACCGCCCCGGCTCGGTTTGGTTACACTCACGTTTGCGCTCAACATATTGGTTGAGGAAGAGTCTCACTTTGTGCTGCATACATAACATCTATAACATTTCATAATTTAACTTTAACATTTCAATTGATCTTTCCAATATGGTGACCTGGCAATTTCTCATGTTATCCCATCTGAGTCTGAAGTGCAGATCTTGTCCAGTTCAGAGCAGATATATGGATTTAGACTGCGCAGTATCTTCTCAGTTTCCCTGGTACACTGTATAGATAACTGCATGTATGGCTGTGGCTATAAGGCTTTCTGTGTGTTAAGGAAAGTGCACTTGTTCACCGGTCCTGCCAAAGCGATTTTAACACACATGCACTGAAATGCACACATGCACATACACACACACGTCAAACCGGTAAACATTGTTTTTCGTTTGCTGTGATTAATAAATTAAAAGTTCAGCAGTTGACATTCATCAGCTGGTTTTCGTGTGTGTGTGTATGTGTGTGTTTGTATATGTGTGTGTGTCTGTACATAATATGTGTGTGTGAGAGTGTTCGTGTGAGAGTGTTAGTGTGTGTGTGTGTGTTTAAGTGTTAGTGTGTGTGCGTATTTATGTCCGCATGTATGTGTTGGTGTTAGTGTACGTGTGCGTGTGTGTATGGTCATATGTGTGTGTGTTAGTGTGTGTGCGTGCGTTTTAATGTATGTATGTTTGGATGTATGTGTTGGTGTTAGTGTAAGTGTATGGGTATGTGTGTGTGTGTACATGTGTCAGTGTGTGTGTGTGTGTGTCTCTTTGGGGGTCCCGCCGCTCAGTGCAGCTCTGTGGCCGTGCTCAGCAGCTCCAGGTCCTTGCGGGTCCGGGTCTTGTCGGGGGGGCAGCCGTAGACCTCCAGGCCCAGGGGCAGGTAGCGCTCCCTGGGGCCCAGGACCTCCTCCCCCTGGCCGGTCTGGAGGGACACCCAGGGGAGGGGGGGGGGCCCGGGGAACCCGCTGGACCCTGGAACCCCCAGAACGCCAACGCTTCTGTCAGAGAGCGAGGAGCGAGAGAGAGAGAGAGAGAGAGAGAGAGAGAGAGAGAGAGAGAGAGAGAGAGAGAGAGAGAGAGAGAGAGAGAGAGACATAGAGAGAGATGCATAGATAAGAGTCAGAGAATTGAGATAAAGAGTGAAATAAAGAGAGAGAGACAGAGACAAAGTCAGAGACAGAGAGAGACATAGAGAAAGCGACGGACAGACAGAGAGACAGAGAGACAGAGAGACAGGAGACAGAGAGACAGACAGACATATTGAACTACAGCACCAACCTTCCCCAGCAGGTGGGCCGTCTTGGCCAACCCCAGGGGGACCAGATGAGACGAAACGTCAGCGAATCCCCACCGGCTCCCCTCGGGTTGCCAGTGAGAACCGATGGACCTAGACAGAGGAGACACACACCCCTGTAAACCAACTACAGTGTGCAAATGAAACTGAAAACATAGGTCTGCTTGATCCTGTTTGAGATCGACTGGCACCTCCCCTCACCTCTATGGTATCACTGTTTCAGAAACTGTTTCATGTTCGCGTCCACGGCGGCAAAATAGTTCTTTTTGAGGACTTTCCCTGAGCAGGCGTCCACACAGAGCATGTAGAAG
>NC_082387.1:15022807-15150307 GCF_031168955.1 Gadus macrocephalus
GTAGGGTGCTGTTGTAGGGTGCTGTTGTAGGGTGCTGTCTGTAGGGTCTGTCTGTAGGGTGCTGTTGTAGGGTGCTGTTGTAGGGTGCTGTCTGTAGGGTGCTGTCTGTAGGGTGCTGTTGTAGGGTGCTGTTTGTAGGGTGCTGTGGGGCCCCCTCACAGTGATGAAGGAGCTGTTGTCCCCACTCTGCAGCTCCTTGGTGCTCAGGGACTTGATCTGGGTGTGCAGGTAGGAGGTCCAGGGCTCGCTGGAGAACACCAGCTGGGACAACAACATCCACAACAACAACAACAAAGAGGTTTTCACTGGCTTCTCATATTGATGTGTACTATTAAGTGGGTTGTGGTGTGTGCTGTGGTGCGAGTACAACTCCTAGTATGGCCGGCCCCAGGTCAGACAGCAAACCCCCCCGAGTATTTGCGGTTAACTAGACATCTACCATCAGGTCTCCTTCTCGGCCTGTGCTACGTAACCGATGCAAAATGCTACAGTAAGCAAACAGACATCTAAGCCCCTACCGCAACCCCCCCACCCCCCCCCCCCCCCCCCGAGTTGCTAAGCCAGATAGAAGATCCAGTGTGCCACAAGTCCATCCACAGAAATGACCATGTGGGCTACATGCAAATAGTACATGCAAATAACGGACCACGTGTGTACAAGTACATGCACAGAACGGACCATGCGTGTAACGAGGCCCCAGAACAAAAGGACATGTGCACACGGTCCACAGCCGCTGGAGACTCACCTGCTTGGCCCCGCAGTCCGTGCAGGGAGCGTCGGAGAGGGGGGGGGCATGGGCAGGCTGGGCGAGGGGGGTCTTGGCGTACTTGGGGTAGGCCTTGGCAGTGCAGTCGCAGGTCTGCGTGGAGGCGGTGGTGGCCACCACCCGGACCCGCTCGCAGCCAGCGCGACGAGCAGTAGCTGTGTGGCCCTCGCGGCCCGTGACGCGCCCGCAGGTACAAGCCACAGCAGCCTGGGGGGGGGGGGTTAGTTTCAGCATGATCAAATGTAACCTATCGTTGGACCCCCCATTTCGCAGATTTTCCAATAGTAGGCTAAAGTAACTACAAGGACCACCTGTTGTGATTTTAGAATTCCCTCTGTTTTTATTAATGTCACAGCACCGGCAGGTCAATGCATATACCGGACTACTACTGGGACAACCATTAATAGAACTATGTTTTTCAGTTTTTCGTTTATTCAGTATTCAAACAGTGTTACATGGTTTTGAGCATAAAATCACAGATCATCATCGTTATACTTTTTGACACTTTAACCGCGCTATTACATGGTTCGGCATACCGAGTTTGGATTAACGCAGCGTGCCGTCGGACACCAATTTATCAGAACGTTAATTTTACAGCGCTGACTTCTCCAGAACATTCGCTATAAAACGCGCAGGTGAAGGATGGAAGGATTTACGATTTTCAAGCAGCAGAGCAGAAACTGGACGAATACACCCGAGCTGACAAGCTGATAATCCTCAGAAGAGCACAACCATATGCACTACTTATTGTAGTCATCTTAAATAAAAGTGCACAAGCATACGCACTACTTATTGAAGTAATCTGAAGAAGAAGTGCACCACGTACACCTGGTAGAACACCCCCTGAAGCTGATTGGAGCAGAGCACCGCAGTGTAAACCAATAGCCGAGTGTTCGTGTCTCCTCACCCCACGCCGCGGTCGAAGAAGTACTTCCTGTCCAGCGGCGCCCTCGCCAGCTCAGCCAGCGAGCCCACCGTGCCGTAGTCGCTGATGTCGTCGAAGCTGTTGCCCTGGCGATCGTTGGTGTCGGCCATGACCTGGAAGGTGGTGTCAGAGGGGTAACAGATCCCCACCAGGGTCCAGTCCCCTCTGAGAGAGAGAGAGAGAGAGAGAGAGAGAGAGAGAGAGAGAGAGAGAGAGAGAGAGAGAGAGAGAGAGAGAGAGAGAGAGAGAGAGAGAGAGAGAGAGAGAGAGAGAGAGAGAGAGAGAGAGAGAGAGAGAGAGAGAGAGAGAGCGAGAGAGAGAGAGAGATGTGTTCTTGATTAAATGTGCACACAATCAATTGATGGTGAAAGTGCCCTATAGAGATACACACAGACAGAGCTACATCTGTACATCAAATAAATAATAATATATCATTTATCCTTTATAACTAAATAATAGATACAAATGATTAAGATATTTTTATAGATATATATATATGATGTATAGATAAAAATAACAAACTAAATATTTAGTTATAGATAAATGATATATACTTTAAACCCTGAATGATTAAATAGAACTGATAAAAGTGTACATTTTACACTACACCTACACAAACACAAGTACACACAAACACACACACAGAGCAGCGCCTATACCCTCCCCCCCCCCCCCGCCACTCACAAGCCCCGCCTCGCCCACCTGTCGTAGTTGATGAGTGACAGCACCGCGTCGCGGGGCGCCAGGCCGCTCCAGTGCAGCGTGTAGCTCTTGCTCATCATGAGGACGGGTTGGTACTGCTGCGACAGCGCCCCCTGGCTGTTGGTGCCCCGCAGCAGCAGAGGCGCCTGCGGGTACTCGTCCCTGACGATGGACAGCGTCAGGCTGGGGGCGCCGTGCGTCTGGATGTACACCTGGGAGGGGGGTGGGACTCCGTCAGCATCACCGTGGTTACCAAAGTCGAGTTTTTTTATAATCTCCCAACAGGGACAGTTTAGAGAAGGCAATCAATCGATCTGATCTATTGGATACGCCCACACACCACACACACACACACACACACACACACACACACACACACACACACACACACACAGAGCCCCCCCCACACACACAAGCTCACGCCCTACCTGGGCGTAGCGGCCGCTGCAGGCCACGGCGTTCC
This sequence comes from Gadus macrocephalus, assembly GCF_031168955.1. Classification (NCBI taxonomy): domain Eukaryota; kingdom Metazoa; phylum Chordata; class Actinopteri; order Gadiformes; family Gadidae; genus Gadus; species Gadus macrocephalus. Next base: position 15,025,664 of record NC_082387.1, read on the forward strand.
AGCGGGACAGGTTGGCGCAGGCGGGATGCTGGATCAGGAAGTTGTCGGCGCGGCCCACGAACACGCCGGCGCGGCCCGTCACCGAGCCGTCCACATCGTGGAAGATGGAGTTCTTGTCGCCGTCCAGGTCGTTCTCCTCGAACCACTGGCCGGGCCGGCCGAAGAACGCCCGCAGACCCACCTGGGGCACGGGACGGGGGGAGAGAGATGTTTTTAATTAAATGTGCTACTATAGACACACACACATAGCTATACATCTGTATATCCAATAAATAAATATTATATATATATATAGGATTTATTCATATATATATACCCTCCATCATCTATAACTAAATAATTAAATAATATATATAATTTATATATTTATGATTTATATATAAAAAAATAACAAGCAAACAAATATTTAGTTCTATATAAATAATATATACTTTAAACCCTAAATGGTTAAACAGGAAAAAATATACATTTTACTAGACGCACACACACACACACACGCGTTTAGCAGACGCTTTTTTCCAGAGCAACTTACATTAAGTACATTTGTCCGAAGAAAGAGAAACAACAATATATCAGTGTCGGTACAGTAAGGATTGTTCGTAGAAACAAGTACCAAGCACTAACAATGGCTAGGTTAACCCATTCCCCATTTACAACAAGATAGCTAAGATAAGATGCTACACAACGCTCAGTACTTTTTCTAAGTGCAAGGACATACAACATACAATAAGTGCGTACGTCTGGGGTGTGGGGTGGGGGGTAAGGGGGGAGAGACTAGATTCTGCATAGAGACATTTCAGTGTCCTGTTAGGTCGAGTCATCGGCATCAGAGCCTGGTTCCAGCAGAAGCCTTCGCTATAGTAGAGCACGCGAGCTCTGTGTTCACACGAAGGCGGCCTTTCGTCTCTTCAAAAGTGTTCTGAAAGCAGATGTCTGGCCAGCTTGGGTGGCGAGTGCCTCCCACATTCTGGTCCAGGGCACCGAACCCAGGACAATAAACAATTCACCCAGAACAATAAACCCAAAGGCTGGAGTAGACATGTATATTTATGAACAAACCTAGGGTCTCTGAACACACACTTGTCTCAACACAGCACAGGGTGGAACAGTACAGTATACAACATGACACTGTGATGATTGGTCTTTCTATATACTACATTACGCTCCAAATCTGGAAAAATCGTAATCGTCATTAAAGGCACCCAGTGCAACTTTATGTAAACATTCAATGAAAAATAAACATTCAATTTCTAGTCTTTTTTACACGTAGTAAGTTTCAATAACTCCATACCATTACATATCGACATTCAAGGAGCAAAGATGAGACGTCGTTGTGTGGTGAGAACTGATAGAAAATCGTAAACAACAACAATCGCCGGTGGGGAGAAGCAATTTTTCCATTGACTGGAAGCCTGCTTTATTTATTGTAGGTTACAAAAAATAAAGAAAATGGCGGCATTGTTGTTGTTATCGATTTTGTATCAGTTCTCACCACACAACGACGTCTCATCTTTGCTGCTTAAATGTTGGTATGTAATGGTATGGAGTTATTGAAACTTACTACGTGTAAAAAAGACTAGAAATTGAATGTTTATTTTTAAGCCTCGAAAGTTGCACTGGGTGCCTTTAAACAGTGCTACTAACTCGACCACCAACAGGGGGCGCCAGATATCCAAAATGTCATCCGTTAACGGAGCGCTCCCCTCCCACCTATCCGACCCCTTACTATGCTATTCTACCGATAAGTGCCAGCTCAGAAACTAGAGACTGAGCTCTGATCCAGGCCATCGAGGGGAAACCAAGAACAAACGAGGGCGCTCTGCCAATGAAACACGCCAACACAGCAGAGCAACAGCTGCTGTGTGTGGGTCGAGAGGTAGAGCAACGCAGACGGGTGAAGGGTTGACTAGGAAAACACTGTCAAAAACAGCAGGCACTATGAGAGAGAGAGAGAGAGAGAGAGAGAGAGAGAGAGAGAGAGAGAGAGAGAGAGAGAGAGAGAGAGAGAGAGAGAGAGAGAGAGAGAGAGAGAGAGAGAGAGAGAGAGAGAGAGAGAGAGACTTAAACTAAAATCATAGGATGATCCAGGCAATGGTATCAACAAAGGATAACCATCTCAGGGGCTTTGAATTAAAAAGCCTTATACCTATTCAACTATTGAATCACATTACACACGCACCCTACTCCGTACATTACCACCGCATACTAAGCGGAAAAGCGCGGAAACGTTGTAGTCTAGCAACACTTACTCTGCATCATCAACATCATCACATCTATACCATCGCCCTGTTAAATTGCTGTCACACGTTTAGCCTCGTCCCTATTCAACTGATCAACAATAACAACAACAACAACAACAACAACGACATTGTCGTCTACGACGATGTCATCAAGCACCGTGTCCCCTTATACGGAGACCGGCCGGTCGGTAGGCAGGGCCAACCGGTCTGGAGGCGGGGCTGTACTCACGCTGGGGTGGAAGTGGAGGCGGGACAGGTTGTTGCGCGGCGTGAGCTGCCAGGTGTTCTTCAGGCTGAAGCCCACGGCGCTGGTGAGCCGCTCGGCCGTGGGCACGAAGCCGCGGAACGTGCTGCTGGTCAGACGCACCGGCCCGTCGTAGATCTGGAAGCCGCGGATCGGGAACGTCCTGGAAGGGAGGGGGGGGGGGGGGACACAGCGTTTGGAGCGGGATCAGTGAACACTCTGTCACCGCGGAGCCCCGCGGTGACAGAGTGTTCACTGATCCCTGCTCCCAACACGCTGGCTGTCGCCTTGCGTGGTTGATACCGCCGTCGGTGTGTGAATGTGTGCATGAATGGGTGAATGTTTGGCAATATTGTAAAAGCGCTATATATAAATGCAATCCATTTATGACAGCCTCTCCCAACAGAAGGAGATCTCATTAGACGCTAACTGTGATGAGAGTCGAAGGGGTCAACCGGTCGCTCCTGGGGTCAGAGCCTAATTTGGTAAGCGGGTTCTCCTGGTTGTGTTTACATGTTTTTAGCAGAAAGGCCAATAATGTCTTGACCACGTTGAACCACAATCACGGCCAGGCAAAGCGGTAAGGTCATGGCCCTTGTAAAACACTAAATATTTAACCTTAACAGCCGGCGGTCAAATCGATGCTACCGTAGACTAGCTCTGGAAACGGAGCCATTAGCCACGCCGCTTGTGTGCGTGTGTGTGCGTGCGGTCATGTCTGTGTTGTATAACACCGAGGCACGTTCAGCGAGACAGAATGAGAACAAGACAGCAACCCAGAAAGGTAGTGAGCTCCTGGGAGGACAGGGAGCCGGAGCGAGGTCCACCGTGCCTGATTAAGGCCGGGCTGCAGCCTGACAAGCCAGCGCCTGGGGCATGTTCGAATTAATGGAACAAAGCTCTCGGTCTGGGGTCTGTGGTCGCACAGGCCCAGCTGAGGCTGACTCACTGTGAGGACAGACAACAGGGATGTAGTTCACACCTTTTTTGACCACTGAGCGCACTGCGTTGAACTGCATTACACGACAGCGTTGCTAAAAGTCAGGCTAGAGCATGTGTTTAAATAGGGCTTGTACCAGAATGCATCATGGTTTTTACTGCTGGCGATACTCCGCCATATGTAGAGGACTCTGGACCGATGCAGCACTGTAAAATTCCGAAGGCTATGCTAATTTAAACTTTGTTTTGCCAGGTCTCGCATGAGAAACGCTGTCACAGCAATGTCTCCCCATAATTACCAGTTATTTCAGACGATTCTACTTCATTTAAGAATGCTCGATTCTGAATGGCTGGGAGGGGTGCATTAATCCGGCATATTGCCCGCTGACTTGTCGGTTCTACTTGCTGCTGACTGAGCACAGTAGATCAATACGCCGCTTGTATCGTTTTCTTTCTATCACATACATTTCCAACATGAGGTCCATAGTAAAAATAAACCAAGGAGTGCATGTTTGATCGATCGTCATTAAAACTGACTTGATACGAATGTAGCAACTACGTTATTAAACTAGTGATCAGATCCAGCCTAGTGTGGTTGCTATAGAAACGAGTTACCTACAGCTGAGCTAACGTTATTCACCGTAGTTCTAAAGGGAACTACTTTTCGAGGGAGATGAACTTAAACAGACTATACATTTAATAAGCATGCAATACGAATAAGAAAAAGGCTAATTATTAAAGTATTTGAATAGTTTTATTATGTTGGCCGGCGCGAAGTAGAATAAACGGAATAATCACCTCAAGGCAGGGCAATAAACAGTTTGATATGCCCGGCCTCTCGGTGATTATTCCTTACTTATTACACGGGTCTTCTCAATGCCGTGGAACGCTCCGTTCACTTGCATGGGTAGTAGTCCGGTGACTTGTCTACCCCAGCGTCTACCGTTGCTAAGCGACGTCACCGTCTTTGCGGACAAATTATTTCTCTGCTGATCAACACTACAAATGGCCAAAAGACTTGTATCCCCCCCCCCCCCCCCCCTTAAATAAATACTATGGCAGAATTATTATTATTATTATTCTCATTCAACTTGAACGTTTTTACAGTAGAGTGGTGGAGGGATGACGTATGTTGGCCAACCCGGAAGTGAGCGTCGCCCTGGATTCCCTCGACAAAAAGCCAACGGGTTTTGCCATTGGATTTTGGATTATTATAAATTGAAACAATTTATTAAATAAATATTTGTGAGATGTCATTACTCATTTGTGAGATGAGTTTGCTTCCTATTTATGTCGAGTATACACCCCTACTGTCCACAAGCATCCCCCCCATATGGATTTGGAGAATTGTTGCCACGTCCCAGTGGTGGAGGTATCATATATATGAAAGAGGGCATTAAATTATACTATAATGATCAATTAGGAGGCCGAAGCCCTAAAGGAAGTGATGCAATAGGTGACTGAGGGTCAACATTTGAGAACCCCTTTTATCAAAGGGGGTCTCAAAGGACTCATACGCTTCAACAGCGGCTGCAGCAGAAGTGTTGAGACGAAAGATGATATCAAGACATTTATAGAATATTCCCATTCACATTGGAGACTGAAATAACCCCCAAAATGAGTAATAATGTAAAAGCAGCCAAGTCCCACAAATTGCTTGAACTATTTATTTCATTCCATTGTTTCGTTGATATGCATTATTGAAAAGTTTCAAGCATATGGATTAAATGCAATATCCACAAACAGTTCAAAATGGTACCATGAAATGTCGTTTATTGTATTAACCAGTTCATTTCTTTTGTGAAAGTCACCAAAAGTCGAAAAAAGTTAAACGCAAGGTCACAGGCTAAGAGCGGAGCTGTGTTGGGAACCAGCAGCCAAGAGCTTCCATGGAAACTTTCTACCCATGTTAAATAGATTTAGTTGTCAGTTCCTTTTCTGCCCATTCTTTTTTAAACTTGTGGAAGCACTTTGCAGTACTGGGAGACACCATTTCTAACGGCAATGGAGCTAGATTCTAAAAATATCAAAAGATGCCCAAAGCAAATACCTTTAACCCATAGTTGTGTTTTATCAAATTAAAACATTTCAGAGTTTCATTGACCACAAATTGAGCAGAAATATTTTGCATACAAATCTTTAAATAGTTTAACCACATTAAGAAAAATACATTTGTTAATTTTTTTTATTAGTGAAGCCACAAGTTTTGCACATTATCCAAACAGAATACCTGAAATGTTGATATTTCAGCCCTTTCGGGTTAAAACAAGAGAAAAGGACAACCTAACAAGAGTGAAAAGTTTGGGTTAGGTGACCTATAGTTCAAAGATGTCCCTGGTCAGGTAGACTAAATAAAAGTGTATTCCCAATTGCTCCAGGACATTCGTGTAATTTACTTGTGAGCTCTCCCTCAAGCCTAGAGAGACATCAGTGTTGAACCACCAACTGAAAGAGGGTATTTGCCATTAGTATGAGTGACAACATTTCATGGCTATTAATTTAGTTCATTATATTTAGCCGATTTGAATAGACTTTTCTAGCAGTTGAGGCTACAAAAAGTAAATTTGCAGCATGACCAAATTATACAAAAAGTATAGGAACTGTTCTAGCAGATATGTTTTAGAAGTCTCTTTTGATAGGCAGGGAATAATTGTCTTTGTCACCCTGTAGTCATGCCATCAAATCTGTTGGGCAAAGTACCGCTACTGATTAATCCAGTAGACTCACCAGTCAAGTCCCCCTAGTTAGAAAATGGAAGAAACCCAGTTAGTCATGTTAATTATTCTGTTGTTACAAATGAAGACTAATACTTTCCACATATTGCGATCCAAGTTACTGGCTGCAGTCTTGGATTTTATGGTTCTATATGAATAGATTCAATTTACTAAACTATTAATCATGCTTCAGAAGAATTAACCTTTCTTGGATGGCAGATCTACCACAAGCCTCCATTGCCACAACCTCCAGATGGCTTACGACCTACGGCCAAGGGCGTCAGTTTGTTTTTAGAAGTGGTGGGGACAATAACCATAAGCTTGAGTGTGGTCTGAAAAGTGCTGGGTACCCTTATGTAAGCTATTCATCCAGTCAACGCTGCATTACAATATGCTCTACAGTGTATTGTCAGGTGTTGAAATTAGCGTCTTGGGAATACCCGGTCAATATATAATATGGACACATAAGACAATCAATATTCGGTATTTGTTATGGATTTATTGTACAAATTCCCTGAAAAGATGCACGTTCCAGGATTAATTGAAAAGCTCCCGTAAGGGCTGAGATGGCAGAGAACAGCTGATTTGGAACGGAGCAACAGCTGTTCGCTTTCACGGGGAAAAACGAAGGAACTTCAACCTACTTAGGCCTACTAATTAACGGTCAAAAGCTATTAAATCGTCAACAAAATATGCAGATACTGTCAAAATCGGTTCGAGGGAGTATATAAGGATTATTAATGTTGTTTTTGATGGTGTTTTTTTCTGGAACGAGTATTCGAATATTCGCTCCGAAAAACCGAAGTATTCGAAGCCTGAAAAATGGCATTCGGGCCAGCCCTATGAAGATCCTATTCAAACAATAAAAGTTGAAAACCACAGTTTGTGTTTTGGCTTGTTTTGCAAAACGGCGTTGGAAACACCAGGGTATTGGCTCGGGATATGTAGGCCTAATACTAGTGCACACAGGACAAAGAACAGTGTTGGCAATTTAACACTTATCTTGACATCAACAAAGTTTACCAGACAAACAATGCCAGACTGTAAAGGGGGTACGAAATGAAACAAGGTAGCCTACTGAGCATCAGCCTTTTGAAGACGAGCAAGGGCTGCTGGTAGCATGTTATGCTGCATTAAAAAAAGAAGAAAAATACAAGCACCCAGAGGAGAATTGCATCTGCCAAATCCTGACCACCAGTAAACACTTGCGAAGGACCAATGTAGACTTCACTCGTTACAACATCATAAGAAAATTGTCCGCAAATAAAATCCCCTTCAGTTTAGGATAATCACACAGGTTATGCAAGAACATATTTATGTCAGGATAGGCCTACCAGGCTCCAAGTCGTCACATATCTCAATCAGACAAAACCAACTATAACCACATTGGCATAGCAATCGCACCGTGTGTAGCTGCTACTAGCTGCAATCTATATATACAATGCATACTAACTGGAGAACCAACCAGAATCAGATCACAATCGCTTGGGACCGTGGGAAACCTTTGGCCAGGTCATCACGATTCACGAGCAAACAGAACCAGCAGCAAAGTTTACTAAACCAATTTCTTACCTTATGTGGCCCTCCACATGCAGGCTAGATAACGTATCCATATCGATATCCAGTGTCACAAACATGCTTTTTATAGGAAGCAAAAGGACCAACTATTTTCTGAATAAAAATGTCAATTTTGGCTGTCTGTCTTGAAACTTCTCCAGTGCGTTCACACGCAACGGGACGACAAGATCCCATACAAAGTGAACGTATAGACGCGTATCGGGCGAATTTTTGTTTTGTCTTTTTGATTAGTCGCGCCACACTTTCGCCATGCACAGGCGAGCGCGTTCACGAGGATTTGTGGCGCGACAAATTTCAACTTTGACACGAATTTCACGTGCTGACAGCCAATCAGCGTTCAACAGCGTGGCCACTGAGTGACATGTGTAACGTAACAGCCAATCAGCGTTCAACCGTCAAACTCAGCGCAGTGCAGTCCGGGGTGTACTGCAGCATGGAGGAGAAAGTGATTGTTGCCGTTTGCGACTCTCGGAGCTCTATATATAATAGTATATAATATAATTGTATATATAATATCATGGCCAAAAGCTCTGTGTGCCTCCGGATGGCCGTAGCGCGGGGAGCTCATAGGGATTAGGTGACCTTGGGTGTCTTGAAAGGCGCCTCTAAATGAAATGTATTATTATTATTGGGCTTCTCGGGAGTCGGGGTTTGTTTACCGGCGTTGCTATGGGTTCCGGTCTTGTGTGTTCCAACGGTTTATTAGGTAGGCCTATCTAATAAATGATGTCATCGAGCGTGCCTATCGCATGATTTTAGACTCGACGATTTCGGTTGAGTATGTCGGGATTTTTTCAGTCGCAATTGGTTTGCACATTTTTAAAACTGGTGGGGACAAAATTCGTATTTCAAATAGTGGGGGGGACATGTCCCCCCGTCCCCCGTAATCGACGCCTATGCCTACGGCAACTCCTCGACTACTGCAAGCCAACAAATTGGCTCTAGCACACCAGACACGCATTTTGCTTTATTTTAGGTTTTCAAGCATCTTAAAATACCCAAATCATCGCTCCAATACACAAGTCAGCTAATGGCCTACAAGGAAATGCTGAAGCTGTTAGTGATGGCGATAGAAATGGACAAGCTTGCGTGTACAAATATGCAACTAGAATTGCAAGGTTCATAGCCCAGCTGCATAAGTGGTCACAACTGTTGGATTGTAAGCAAAGGTAAAAAAAAAAAAAAAATCCCACAAACTAGTCAACATGGTCAATTGAAAGCCTGTACAAAACGACCCTGGAATAGTCAAATGCAGCTTTACTGCGGATGAATTAAGCCAAATTGCATAAACATCCAATGGTAAACAGTATACAAATGCAATCAAGGTTGCACTCACACTAGGCCATCTGGCCATGGCCGTCGCAACTGTGGCCTGGCCACGGTAGGCTCTTGTACATACGCCATCACGTCGCTAGCATCCAAACAATTCTACCAAACCTTAACCAACTAGTGAAAAATGGAACAAAACTTTAGCACACACCCAGTGACTAATCACCTTGTCCAGGGGTGTTCCAACGTGGTTTACCAGAGGGCCTTGTGGACTTAAAGTAAGCCACACATTTGACAGAGACACTGGAGTCCCATGGCACTAGATTCCTTTGAAGACTAAGTTGGTATGGGGGGGCCCAAAGGGGGCCCCCCCATAGATCTTGTCAGTCATCTAACACCTGTTAAGAAAAACACACACACACATCACAAGATACAAATCAGCAAAGATAGGTTAACAAACAGCGGCAACATGCATGTCAAGGTGCAAAGAGCAGGGATACTGATGGCTTGTGTCTGAGGAGACAGCCCAAAAACGTCAACAATTAATAAAGGAAAATAACTTTTACTCACTGCGGTGGTCTGTTTCGAAGTGCCATGTTGGTAGCAATATTTGTCTGGGCTGTTCAGTCAAATGCCCACAAAAACAAACACGCAACAACGCATACTTTCAGTTTGTATAAAGTGACAATAGTGATCTGCAAACTCTCTAAACTAAACTCAACCTCGATTGACACAGGTCGATGCGAAAAGTAAACCAAACCCTTTGTGTTCACGTTTAATAAAGGGGTGCGTGACAGGTGATCTCAATTAAGAGCTAATCAGAAAGAACCAACACATAGTGATGGCAGTGTGACACTGAAGCTTCGATACGTGCTTCAAACCCTGATCTACAACTCCCAAGAAGCACTGCTTCGAAGCTTGCTTCAGAGCAAAAAAAATCACGTGACATGTGACGTCCGAAGCAGGAACTGGTTCGTTGCCTGAATGAATCCGACTGGTCCCATGGACATAATAAAGGAAAGGGACTGGTCTGCGGCTCGGTGGAGAAGCTTTGAGCAAAAAAATGAAACCGACTCAATCCATAAGGCAGCCTACCTCAATACAAATCTTTGAGTGTCTACCCCATCCCACATAATCACCCCCTAGAGTTACTCAAGCACACCCAACCAACCTTGCCCGAAGCCAGCTGGTCACCGCCTAATTATTTAATGGAAAAAAAAAACACAATCGATGCTACAATCGTTTACGGGAGTTGTGCATAGTACACTATGTAATAGAACAACGTAAGGTATCGATTAGAGTAGGCTAGGGGATAACACACTGACTGTGGAGTGGAGGTCCCGGGTTCGAATCCCATTCCAGGGGGGAAAGTTTTTATATGCTGTTTCAATTATATCCTAGCCTACATCAGTTAGCCTATCTGGACAGAAGGCTAGGCATATCCCTTTAAGAACAATTTAGACATATGTATTTGGATCAATCTTTATTTGTGAAAAGATCATGCTATTAAAGGGACTCTTACCTTTGTTGCATTTTTACACTTTTTTTGGATACGGTTAAATTGGTATTAATAAGGTAATAACACTCTAATATGCAAGACAGACCCACCAGGAGTAAAAACAAACAATTATTTTACTCTCATAATATTTAGTGAAAACTTCAACCAATAAAATTCTTCGGACCGAATGACCTTATTGGCCGACAGACCTGTCTGTTTGCTGCATGGATATATAAGGTTTTCCGTCTGCTTCTTGTGGCGCATTCGGGCCCGCGTCATCAAGGCGCGTCCTCAACTAGAGGGTTTGTTTTGGGGACTCTCTAAATCGACGCCACTTCGACCTGGGCGGGACTTTACGTCCTACGTCACTCGCTATGGGTTTGCATGTGTGCGCGTAGCCGTTTGTCTCAGGGATCTGTGCACGAACTCCCTTGCACTACAGATTACGAGCGTCAGTGTCGTACGCGATGGAGGGTGGGTGACTGACATTCCTACAGTCTGTGATGATAGGCTATATTTCTACAAATGACTTAATATTACTAGCGATTAACATGACGAAACAACACGAACTAAGCTAACATTAGACTATAGCCATACCAGATAACGCCATACCAGCTAACCCTAACTATTTCTATTAAACTCTGAACCATTTTGCAACAGGCAACTGTGTGTTGGTGCGTCTTATTGCTTCCCACGTCTGCGTCTGCGTCTGCATCTTTCCCACTCCTGGCTAATAGTTTCAGCTTTTGTACTGTATATCAGAAATGATCACCCTGTACCACACTGCTGACTTGTTGATGTTTTGTGAGCACTCACGCAGTTACGCAAAATGGCATGCAAACATCCAGCCCAATATTAAAGAAAAAAGCTAGCTTCATTAAGGAATCGAACCCCTTATCCCCGCATGAGTTGTTCTCTGACCACTAACCCATCAGGTCTTAGTGCATGCGATTCAAGAGTTAACCACTTGACAATCTTTAAACTTCGGTTGCCTAGAAATTGTAAAGACAGTGATGTACATTGTGCGAGTATCCGTCACTTGCGATGTGTGTGCAGTCCAAAATGAAAGAAAAGACCTTGCATCACTAGGGAATCGAACCCCCAATCATCAGTTGGTCGTTGGTAACTGTAAACAAAGAGATCGCATTTTGTTTAACTGCTAACTAACAAACGGGTTTATGCGTTCACTGAACAAAGATTATGGAAATAAAAGACCACTTTTCCATCAGAAAAATCATCAGAACCGTTATTACCAACCCATAGACACTAAAGCCGAAACCTTTCTCACATGCACACCCATCGCGAGTGACGGCTATGCGCACACATGCACACCCATAGCGAGTGACGTAGGACGTAAAGTCCCGCCCAGGTCGAAGTGGCGTCGATTTAGAGAGTCCCGTTTGTTTTGATTCCACGGCAGACAGTAGCGAGTAGCGACTGACGATGGCAGACCAAAGTGGTCCACGGCGTACTGAAACTGCACCATTCAGTCCGATTAGGGGACTCATCTCGGACTCAGACTCACAGAGTTACCCTCCTCTGGAGCCTCAGGAAGACCTCCAGACTGTTGGCCACCAACTGCACCATTCAGTCCGACAAGGGGACCCGATTCGGCCTCAGAAGCCAAGTGGTCCCGCTCCCCTGGATGATTCTCAGGACCTCCAGACCGTTGGCAACCAACCGCACCACTCAGTCCGATTAGGGGACCCGTTTCGGACTCAGACGCGACGTTGTCCCGCTACTCTGGAGCTCCAGGAAGACCTCCAGACCGTTGGCAACCAACCGCCACACTCAGTCCGATTACGGGACCCATTTCGGACTCAGACGCGACGTTGTCCCGCTACTCTGGAGCTCCAGGAAGACCTCCAGACCGTTGGCAACCAACCGCCACACTCAGTCCGATTACGGGACCCATTTCGGGCTCAGACGCGACGTTGTCCCGCTAATCTGGAGCTCCAGGATGGTAGATATTATGACCCCTGGGAGTCTAAACATAACCCATGGGAGTCTATGATTTGAATGTGCTGTAATTCTCAAATGCAACAAAGGTGAGAGTCCCTTTAAGTATTTGGGTTTGTGTGTTTGTGCGTCAAATAGTTTTCAAAGGAGGGATACGTTGAATCCACTTCAGCCTCGAACTTCGCCAGCAGAGGTCACTGTCACTGAAGCTTCGAGTAATGAACCCATTTTCGAAACATTGGTTCAACTGGTTCAATGCTTTATAAAAGCTTAATTTGCCCATCACTACCAACACAGTCTCACTCCCTACTCGTCAAATGTGTGACGCATGGCCAAGGATCCCTGGCGTCAATTTCCGACGAAAAATTTGTACCTTTTTCGTCGTTTTTCAACGCCAGATAGACATTCATGTTAATCCCTCACCGTCGGATGTAGACGAAAGGAAATCAATGTCTATTAACGGTGATGCCGTCACGTTATGCAACTATTGTCGATTGATTTGTTTGACAGATTCACCATTAAACGTGTTTCTGATGACATTTCTAGTGAGAAATGTACTTTTTCCTTGAATAATCTTCAGTCAGTGAATGTGTGATCTTTATTAATCTTTATTATCTGAATGGGAAATGCAATATTTTAGGATCGATTCACCGTTAAACGTGTTTCTAATAACATTTCTAGCGAGAAATATACTTTTTACTTGCATAATCTTCAGTCAGTGATTGTGTCTGATCTTTAGTTTTATAGTTATTATTAGGAAGATTTAATCGTCTCGCTCGCATGTTTCAACGACGTCAGGTTGCTAGAGACGCTGCTTTCGCTAAACTAGCAGCTCACGTGTTTCCTGCGTTTGTGTTATTAAACCGTTACTTTATGTAACTTTTAATGATATTGTAATAACCACAGGCGAGGTATTGAGCGAACTAAGCTTGATAGCAGGTTTATTGGATTCCACAATCGGACAGGCAGACACAGCTCCACCGGAAAACTACAACAACCAAAACTCCCGCCCGGAAGGAAACCCCCGGAACCCCCTCTCAGAAGGCCCGCCCCTTCCTCCCAAATCCTGTGACGTGAAACACGTTTATCTGAGAGCCAACCCAGTCGCCAAAAGCATACGTTGACAGTGTACGTTTTCGTGAACACTGGATTACGTCGCATTTCAACATAAAATAGCGTGTTAGCACACACACACACACACACACACACACACACACACACACACACACACACACACAATGCATTCCGCTGCTAAAACAACAACTTGGGCTGCTTCTAGGACATTTTGGGTGGATTTTGAACGGTATGTGGGCAGGACGTTTTTTGCAGGCAGGACCTGGCAACCCTGCGCTGTTGCCCGAGGTGCAGAAATGCTCCGGAACAGATCTGGATCCACCATGGCCAAAATAATTTTCATGATTAGCAATAGATTCATGCATTATCATTCAACCTGAACATGTGTTTTTACAGTATAGAGTGGTGGAGGGATGACGTATGTTGGCCAACCCGGAAGTGAGCGTCGACCTGGGTTTCCCTTGACAAAAAGGCAACGGGTTTTTCCCATTGGATTTTGGATTATTGCTGAAAAATTAGCATCTTTGAAGCACCTCCACAAAAACTAGAACGGTTGAAGAATAAGGTGAATATCACCTTATTCTTCAACCGTTCTAGTTCCCATGATTCATAGCGGGTTCAACTGACTAAACGGTTTTCTATTTCCGGTTATGTGTTTGTTTACATTGCATGATCCTACAAGCGTCGCTTAAAGCTAGTTATTTTAAGGCTTAAGGAAGTTATTTTACATAACTGATCATTCAAGATGGGAAGTAGTCGGTGGCTACACACTGCCGATGAAATCTTAAAAGATCATATCAGAGTCCCAAATCCGTCAAAACTGACAGGTTGGGTGGATGAGATGAAACTATGGCCAGGAGTTAGCCATATTGATATAATCAATTATTTTGTCTTTTCTGAGGGTGGAGATCGTGAGGAGATGCGTAATTATAAAAGTACTGAGGTCTTCAATTACTTCCATAGCAATAAAGTCGGGCGCATTTTTTAAGCACGAAGACTATGTGTTTTTGAAGGCAGAGGTCGACAGGAGCCAAAGTGCTAACCATAAGGTTATAGCTTGGGTTATGCTGCAGCCGTCGGGGTTGATAGAGACTGTCGGGTGCTCATGTATGGCTGGATTAGGGAGATCGTGCAGTCATGCCGCAGCAATCCTTTGGAAGTTATGAAGAAGAAAAAAAATCCTTTGTTTATCTGTGAATTAATAAAAGTAACGTGATCATATCACTTTTTATGAGTGTTTTTTTCGATTCAGTTTATATAGGTGAGGATGACAACATTTGAAACAAATGGCAAATGGGTATAATGTTCTGTTAATGTGCTCATTACAGGTTGAAAATGCAGTAACTACCGGGAAGACAGGGCTTGCATGTACAGATGAGCAGCGCAGGTGGAACGCAGGGACAGTCAGGAACATTGAGCCAAAAAGACTGAGGGACATAAACTTCAGCCACCACAGGGCAGGAGATGAATTTGGTATAAGGGTGTCCGGTGCTCAGCCACTACCAAACACCCCACAATATATGTCACATGCCGAATTCTTGACTAATGTAGACAAAGACCCAACAAAGCCACTTTTCCAGTTAAAAAACAGTCTGTTGGGCAAGTGTTACAGAGCCAAACCAGTAGTGCAACCCTGTAGCCTTGCACATACTGTAGTAGATGCAAGATTTTTAAGACCTCATCAAACCCATGCTGGTTCTGATCTCACATGTGAGACATGTAAAAGCTTTTATGAGTGTTATGTTCAAGTGAGTAGTGCACAGGCTTCTACTCTAGAATCTGAGACAAGGGAGCAGAGTTCTTCAGATTTGTGGCACAACGCACGAAAACTAAGAATAACTGCAAGTGCAGCTAAAAAGGTTCCTTCTAGAGCATCCACCAATCCAGACAAATTCATTGCAGAGCACCTCTACCCCTCCTTTCGTGGCAACTACGCCACAAATTATGGTAAAGAGAATGAGGTGGTTGCTGGCAATGCACTTAGCCTCGTGCCCACTGCACCGTCAGTCAACGGACGTGGGAAGGCGTGGCTGACGGATGGGGGAGTAGTCTTTGCAGAGGCATCCGTCAGCCAATCAAATCGCTTCGCCGGGTTCTTCCCGCTTCTTCCTGCTTGTTGCGAGGCAAGATGACCCGCTTTCCCGCTTTCCAGTATCGTCAGAGCCCGAGTCGCGTCACAGTGCTTAAATTTGCATACGCGATCTGATTGGATGACGGAACCGTCGCTGCCGAAAAAGTTGAACATTTTTCAACTTTCTGACGGTGGCGAACGCTCCAAACGAACGGACGGATCCACAATGCATTGCGCGTCCGTCCCCATTCAAAGTCAATGGGCAACGGACAACTGACGGAGGTAGTGGGCACGGGGCGAACGCCTCGTGCCCACTGCACCGTCAGTCAACGGACGTGGGAAGGCGTGGCTGACGGATGGGGGAGTAGTCTTTGCAGAGGCATCCGTCAGCCAATCAAATCGCTTCGCCGGGTTCTTCCCGCTTCTTCCTGCTTGTTGCGAGGCAAGATGACCCGCTTTCCCGCTTTCCAGTATCGTCAGAGCCCGAGACGCGTCACAGTGCTTAAATTTGCATACGCGATCTGATTGGATGACGGAACCGTCGCTGCCGAAAAAGTTGAACATTTTTCAACTTTCTGACGGTGGCGAACGCTCCAACTGAACGGACGGATCCACAATGCATTGCGCGTCCGTCCCCATGCAAAGTCAATGGGCAACGGACAACTGACGGAGGCAGTGGGCACGGGGTGTTAGAGAGCAAGGCATGAGCATTACACAAATGGGCATCACTGTTAATGTTACAGAGCCATGGTTGTCAGCAAGCCCAGATGGGGTAATTGACTCATCTGTGCTACTAGAAATAAAATGTCCCGTCCCAAGTAAACTCCATTCTACCCTCTTGGATCAGCTTGACCATACCTGCAGTGATATCAAGCTAGTAGATGGAGTACCACAACTTCAGAAAACAGGTAGCCGAGGATATTACATGCAGGTACAAATAGGTATGTTCTGTGCCGGTCTGAAGATGGCCAAACTGTTTATCTGGAGCCCAAACGACACAATTATGTTCACTGTACCATTTGATGAGCCCTATGTTCTGGAGAGGGTAGGACATCTGAAGAGATTTTATTTCTCAACAATGTTGCCCCAGCTTGTAGATGAATTCGTTGGTCAGCGACTGAAACTACACAACAGATATATGAGCATAATGAATTCATAAAAAAGCACCTAAATAAGAAACATTTTATGCTGCAGCTGCTGCTGCTGTTAACAGTATGAAACATTTTTTTATGCAATCAATTCCATATATGCTGAGATTAAGTATTGTTGTAGATAGGTGAATATTACAAAGTAGTGTTATTAAATCAGTTTAATGTCACATATTGTGTAATCAGTCTTTCTGTAAACAACAAATCCTATACAAAGAGTAAATATAAACAGTACAAATTACAAAAGGAAGCAAGTGTCAATATGAAATATACAGGAGCAATTTATGTAGATGTACAAAGTAGTGTTATTAAATCAATTTCAGGTCACATATTGTGTAATCAGTCTTTTTGTAATCAGTCTTTCTGTAAACCTTTCTGTAGATGTATAAAGGGTGTGTGTGTGTGTGTGCACGCGCGCCCTACCCCTACCCCAACAGCATCAGAACACAACCGTTGTCACCTATCGCTCACAGATGAGATCACCCCTTAAGTTGGCTAGGGCCGCACAGATTCTGAGGATTTTTTCAATTTTGGGCGTCATGTTTATTGGTATGACATGAGACAAGATCTTATATACTTTAAGTCGCCTAATTGCTCTCTCAACATGAATCCGCACATTTGCAATCCTGCGAGTTGCTGTGACTTGTTCCTCAGTTAGCTGAGAACCCCCTCTAGTGAAAGCGGGCAGAACCAATTTGACCCTTCTTTCAAACAATAAATCACGAATTAAAAACCCACGATCTGCCATGACTTCATCTCCAGGCCTCAAATAGCCTCAAGATACCAGAGTTCATAGTGATAAACTTGTCACTGGCGCGTCCTCCATATCCACTTGAGATAAACATGATTAAGCCACATGGGGCAACCACAACAAGGTACTTGATTGTATTGTGCGAGTAGTAATGGCTGTAGGACTCTCCTCTAGAGTCAAGATTTTTCGCCTTCTGTAACAAACTTTCGCTACAGTCGATGACACAGGTGGTGTTGGGGAAAAAGCGCTTGAATGCAGTTGGCATGGTGGCCTTAATGGTTTCTTTTGGAAGCCAGATAATAAGAGGGCGTAAGACCTCCTCCATTTTATCGATCCAGAAAGAGATGACCTTACTGGCTACACTCTGAGACACATGAAACTGCCTACCAAGGTCACCAAGCACACGATTCAATTTCAATTTGATCAGTGTCATTAGTATCTGATCACGCACTGACAAAACAGAAGCCCTTTCAGCAAATCCTTCTAAGGTGGAAACAAGAGAGTTGAAGGTTTCCAGTGAGACTCCAGTGTAGAGGAACGAATCTGCATCACTCTGAAGCATGGAATAGCTGAAATCTTCAGTTTGTGTTGTGGCATCTTCGGCCGTCTCCTCAACACCCTGCTGTTCACCATAGCTGTGGTCCCAGAGCGATGGATCTTCCCACTGGCTGGAAACAGTGCTGTGTGATGGTTGTTGTGGCACCTCAGGTATGCCCTCATCCTCCTGGTGTGTCACTTCTGCTGTTGCTGTAAAAACAGGGCACATAGGCTATGTTAAACGCTACAGTTTCTGTCAACGTTTCTCTCACTGACAACATAACAGTAAAAGCCTATGTCAAATGGTGGTGGAAGCTCTTCCTCGCTCAGGACTGACCAACATAACGATAGCAGCTAGCTCTACGATAGCCCTCAGAGGAATTCATACCACTGGCACTAACTACAGTGGCATTCAGGAATAAACCAATAATGGACATGTTTTCAACACATCTACTCTATCCAGCGACATAATGGGCATATTATTCATAAAAATGTAGGTTAGACTGCCCAAATATTTTTGTATCACTGGCTGGTGGAGCTCGTAAAAATGTAAACAACTGGAGTTTACCTGTAAATGATGCGATCGCTTACATAATTCAACATTGAAAGTGGCTTACCTGTCGCTTCGACACGAACAATTGTTCGTCTCTTCTTCACTACTGGTCTGTCGTATCCAAGGAATAATTCCGGGTTGGGATGGTCTTCGGTGGGTCGTTTGTGAACGAAATGGTGCGAACAGACATAAACTTTTTTCGGCTGATGTTTCAGTATAAGCACAGCTAGCCAGTCTAAACGTCTGCTCTGTGGCATTGAATGTAGCCGATAGGGAACCGGACAAGGACATTCTCTCCTTCTTATTTTGTGATCAAAGCACTCAGTTTCTAAAAGGTTTTTAATTTTCTTAGAATTATTTGAGCAACCAACAACCGCACAAGTGGTGCCTGAACTCATATTTAATCACGGTCAATCACCTCAAACCGGAAGTAAGACACCAGAGTCGGTGTCATGGCAGCGCCCGTTGTCTAGAGCGGAATAAGGTGAATACAACGGGGGACCTAAATCCAGCGATCTGATTGGTTCCCAACTGTTGTATAATGAGCGTATACATAACTGCTATGACGCCCGATCATTTTGTGAAAGTTTGCATATCACTCCGCGCCTGGAAGTAGAAACAGTTACAAAGTAAAACATGTGTTGGATGATGGAGAGGGTGTAAATGTTGTTACTCCGGGAGTGAGCAAGGCGATGGAGAGACTAAAGGCCGATATATGCTCTGTTTTAGACGTAACGCGTAAGCACGTAAGATACATAACCCCCCCTTGCGCGGTAAAATACCCCCCCTTACGTGCTTAAGTGCGTCGCCCAAAATTCCTGACTATGCGACTAAAACACTACGGCCCTATGCAGCTCGCAAAGACTGTGATTGGCCAGCTAACCACATCATTTCAGGAGTCTCACATTTCCGGTTTTACAGCAACCTTAACATCGTTCAGAGTGTGGAAAAAGACCGCTAACCTAAACTTAGCTACTGCTACTCTCATCGAAAATACTGGAAGTGCATAAATATAAACAAGCCAGCGATTTCCACTTCCACGCCCACAGATTCGTTCGTTGCTCCCCCTACTGTTCTGGCGGAGAATCCCCTTGCAACACGCGCAATCCTTAAGGAACCGTAAAGGAACCGTAAATCAAAACTTGTCTAAAACAAGTCCCTTGTGTAAATTACGTGCTTACGTCTCTGCGTCTAAAACGACCCTAAATCGGCCTTAACGAAAGCTTAGGCAC
The DNA here is from genome assembly GCF_031168955.1 of Gadus macrocephalus. Taxonomy (NCBI): domain Eukaryota; kingdom Metazoa; phylum Chordata; class Actinopteri; order Gadiformes; family Gadidae; genus Gadus; species Gadus macrocephalus. The sequence continues at coordinate 15,045,471 of NC_082387.1, forward strand.
ACGGCGAGTGAACAGTGGTATAATGAGCACATACCACAGCCTGGCGTGATCTATTGCTTAAATAATTCATTGGCAACGGATGAATAATGACCGCTGTCAAGGTAAACAAAAGGACTTTTTGCCTTTGGTATCACTCCGCACGTAGTCCGGTAACTTGTCAATGTAATAAGCGGGATATGTATCAAACATAGCGCTGTCGGTTGCTAAGCGACGACGTCTTGGGCGGACTATTTCTCTGCTGATCAACACTATGAATGCTGGTCACAAATACATTGTAAATAAATTGTTTCGTTTTGGCAAATAGCCGTGTAATAAGCGGGATAATGTATAGAACTTTGCCGGTCATTATCGTAAAATAAGCCCCTTCATGGTGAAGCAAGACACCTCCGCTGCGCGTCGGTGTCCTGTTCGCCCCGTCTGGGCTTATTTTCTCGATAATGACCGGCGTTCTATACATTATCCCTTACGTAATTACTTAACAGTGACCAAAAAAACATGGCTACCAACATATAACAAACACTCCCATGCTCATATGCTTCCAAAATGGAGGCGGTCTCGGTGCGAAGTGTCGTCGTAATAAACAACGCCTGTTCCGGAACGCCTACCACATCTACAGGAAGTCATATAAGATGTTAAATGACACGGTTCACTTGTTTTTCTCTGGAAACCACATTTTCAGGAAGTGGGTTGAGTCATAACTTCATTTTGATGATATGAGGATATAAAGTTGAGAAACTTGTAAAACTCTTTCCAAACGTCTGCTTTGCCATCGCTACCAGCGTCAAAGATAACTCTCAGTAACTCTCAAACAACTCTCATTAGCTAAATCTATCTTCATTAACATGAATTCATTTCTATGCATTCATGTGCTTGTTATCCTACAATAATCCCACCTCATGCTTGTTGAGCCATATTGAATAAAAGCATTATCAAAATCACTTATTGCTGTTTCTTCAAGCCTTCTCTCTCACCTGTTTCTGGGCAGTGTCCTCATCTTCCCATCGGAGCCGCCCAGGCCCCAGTACTTGTTCTGCCCCCCGTTGGTTCCCCGGTTCTGGCTCTCGCCCACAAACAGGGACTGGCTCACCTCCTGGCTGGAGCCCTCATCCTTAGGGTAACTGCCATCGCTGCACAGAGCGAGGGGAGGAGGGAGACATCGATGAGACCGAGTGTCAAGGACCGGCCAGGGATTATATATAGCGCGGGCCGATTGATTTAGTGGGAGATATTGGAGGTGAAGGGTGAACGGGTGGTGCAGGCGTTACTGAGCTTGAGAGACAGGAAGAGAGAGACAGGGAGAGAGAGACAGGAGCGGGCGAGAGGAAGAGACGGGGCGACAGGAAGAGCGAGACAGAGAGAGAGAGAGAGAGACAAAAAAGGAAAGACATAGAGGGAGAGGAAGAGAGAGATAGAGGGAGACAAAAAAGGAAAGACAGAGGGAGAGGAAGAGAGACAGAGGGAGAGAGAGACAAAAAAGGAAAGACAGAGGGAGAGAAAACAAGAGAGCAAGACAGACAGACAGACAGAGAATCAAGATAGCAACACACAGAGACAGAGACAGCGAGCAAGAGAGAGAGTGAGAGAGAGAGATACAGAGAGAATGAGGAAGAGAGAGAGACACAATGACAAAGAGAGAGAGACAATGACAAAGCGAGAGAGAGGAGAGAAGTTTGAGGTCAACGGTAATCTAAGGCTTCTGCTGTGTGCCCAGTATCTATCAATCACAGCCGGTTCTTGGCAAACACCTGGAAGTTGGTTGGCAAGGCCGCAGTGAATCCTCAAGGTTCAATAAACACACATTAAGAGGTGAAGCGCACACACCTGGCAAAGGACAGGCCCACTCCGTTGTCTGCAAACCTGTGTCAACAATAGAGGAAATATGAGCATTAACCAATAAAACAGACTCAAAACGACCACCACTGACCACTGGATCAGGTTTACGATTTCTTTAGTGTTGTTGTTTTAATACGCAATCAAGAGCAAAACCAAAAATGTAAACCATCCATGGCAACCATGCAGCTGTTAACACTAGTGGCCAGTGGTTGGTCGATGACAGCCATACAGATATAACACCCACTCCCAGGGGTGGGTCCATGGCAGCCATACAGCTGGTAACAGTGGTCCCCAGTGGGTGGCCCCAGTGGTGGGTCCGGGGCCCATGGAGGCGGCCCTCTCACCCAGAGTTCCTGATGATGATGTCCCCTCCCCGGATCCAGGCCCCCAGGTCGTTGTTCTTGAAGGAGATGAGCGTGTCGATGACCGCCGCCACTCGCGGACGGCTGGGGTCGGCGTGCTGGTGCGGCCGGAATCTGAACACACAGGAAACACGCGCCGTATGTCAGGTGGGGCCAAGGGCACGCACACACACACGCACACAGATACAAACACAGACAAAAACAGAAACACACACACACACTTACAAACAGACACAGACACACACTTACACACACACACATACACTCACTTACACACACACCAACTCACACGCACACACATACACAAACACACTTTCTAAATGTTACACATTATTATTATATAACCTGGGAACCACATGAATCTGTGTGCTCATGTTTTATTCACTCTGGCCCTGCTTCCATTGTGACAGATTCCTAGTAGGACTGGCTTGGGTCGGGCCAATCAAAACCCTTTATTTAAGACGGGGCGGGTTTAATATGATGACCGTACAGAGGAGCGCCCAATGGCAGAGCCGATGAGGCATTTACATAAACAACCAAGATGGCTGCCGCTCTTGTGTGACACGTTTCGTTTGCTCTGATTGGTCGTCTGGGGGTCTGAGACCCATTAGTGAATTGGTCTCGCTTCTTTCTACATTCTTCTTCACAAAACTCGAGAAAACTGGGCACAGGAATAGTGTTCCTCGTTCAAACACACACACACACACACACACACACACACACACACACACACACACACACACACACACACACACACACACACACACACACACACACACACACACACACACACACAGGCTGGCAGAGATGTAATATTTTTTCCTTTTTTTCCATCTGGAAGGGGCTGTGTTTGAGTAGCGAGCGAAAGGGAAACTCTATCTGTGAAGCCTTGTTTTCTCTGTCAATAAGAACCAGCCTCAACCAAAATAGTAGTCGTATGGTAATGTATCTCTCCTCGCAGTCACGTGGCCCATATCAACGCACGTGGACAGGCACAGACGGACAAAAAACGCTGAATTATCATATAGTACTACGAGGTCGGAGCGAAACACAAACAAATACCCAGCGGACCGCATATACTGTACCTCAATATTGACCTTACTTTACACCACATCCTAATGCACACATTTTGTGGCCAACGACCGCAAAACCTGCTAAAATGTGTAGGCTATGGTCTTGGGTAAACAAGGCAGGCAGCGCGCATACCTGGCAACCCTGGCGGTGTATGGTGCACTGCGCCGTTTGACCACGGACTGGAAAACACTCCGTATTTAGCACCCGGCTTCGAATACATTGGAGTGGATTACATTGCAGGGACGGTGGTTAGCACACGCTGGGATGGCTCAGGCCTGCTGCAAACACTGTGGTGCAAAGAAGATACCTGCAGAGCGCACACACACCTGGCACTGTTGTCTAGACAGAGGTACTCCCTGGGGTCCTTCGCCGTGGCGTTGGTCGTCTTCACACCTTTATCAATGAACAGCCCAGCCTGGGGGGGGGAGACACAACAACAAGAGACGCTGTTAAATGCGGTCCATGCAGGGGTTCCCCCGTCACACACACACGCACACACACACACAGGCACGCAAACACACACAGACACACACGTTTCTTTGTTGACCCACTCAGACACAAGAGTGCCACTATGTGTTCCAGAGAGCAGGGCCAATAGACCGGGGCTAAATTTAAACCCGCAGCTCCCAAAAAAATAAGAGCATTCATATTTTGTCACATCGCTGCAAGGGCTGACATTTCATGAATGACCAGAATCCCATCTCGTCTGTGTTACATTGAGCTAGCTCTCTCTCTCTCTCTCTCTCTCTCTCTCTCTCTCTCTCTCTCTCTCTCTCTCTCTCTCTCTCTCTCTCTCTCTCTCTCTCTCTCTCTCTCTCTCTCTCTCTCTCTCCTCTCTCCTCTCTCTCTCTCTCTCTCTCTCTCTCTCTCTCTCTCTCTCTCTCTCTCTCTCTCTCTCTCTCTCTGTATATATATATATATATATATACGCATCCGGATCTTTTGACCATTTGATGGAAAACCACCAGCTGGGGCCGCTTGTACACCAATGCATATGAATGCATATGAATCATAAAGTATGTGCAAGAGTGATTGTGGAAAGCTGTGCTCCGTTGCCTCAGTCCTGGGTATGGCTTAAGTACCGCCTCAGGGTCTCAGACTGCCTCCAGGCCCTCCGAGAGAGGCTCCTTCAGCCGGAGCAGACAAAGAGCTTACAGTTCACCTGCCTAGCTGTTATTATGTTACACACAGCCCACAGAGCCGCATTGTGGGACTCAGGGAACAGGGAAGGTGGTTGCCTCCATTGCTTGTGCAATGCGTGATTCAAGTCTTGAGTATTAAGTAATAAAAAAGTAGTAATAAATATTAGCTATTTCAATTTTTATCAATTTAAACTATTTTGATACCGTAACCTAAGCAAAACCATCCATAGGCAATTCTATAAGCAATAGGATGAGACACATCACAACAGTGCACCATATCCTTTGCAAAAATGTTCATCACTCAAAAGCTAGAAGCTCTCGCTGAAAACCAACCCAAACCAAGGACCCTTTAAACAGCCTTGACGAGGTACACAAGGCTTTGATGGAGCGGGGCAGTGTAGTTGCTGGTTCTGCCCGGTTAGGACGGTCCCGATGCCGGCTGGGCGGCGGCCACGGACCACTAGGGCGGCGGTACCTTGAAGTTGGAGTGGACCCGGTTGTTGTAGAAGATGCCCAGGGGGGTGAGCTCGGCCTTGGTCTCGGGCACCAGGCCCTGGGAGTCCCCCGTGGAGGCGCTGTGGAACACGAACCAGATGCCAGCGTCCTGGGGGACACAGAGGGTGAGTGGATTTTAAAAAAAAACTAGGGCTGGGCAAGTTAACACGTTAATTACACTGTAACGCACTCTTATTTAATGCGATTAATACAAGTTGACGGACGTTTATTTTATTTTACTTTGATTTTGAAAGGTTTTTGGACACAGAATGTCAACATTCATATCAGAAATCATTTTTGTTTTTAGTTCCACTTACTTTAGATTAAATTACACTTGCAGTAGGTGTCTTACTGCAACAAATCTGTGGTGTCCCGCAAGTTTCATATTTCACCCACACCGAGTGAGTCAATAAAACTCCCTCAAGATCACTTGGTCTAGTTTTTGCTTATTAAGTACATTTGGTATAAATGATAATGTATCATTCCATTTGATAAACTAATTTAACTTCAATTGGAGTGGATTTAAAATCGAATTTTAAAAGTGGGATTAATTGCGCGTTAACTCACCAAACTATGCGATTAATCGCTTTTGCCCAGCCTTAAAAGAAACACACCTTTATTTACTGAGGTGTGTAGCATCTTACCCTAGCTATTGTCAACCCAGTGAGGTTAGTGCTTGGCACTTCGTTCTATGAACATCCTTACTGTACCGACAGCGATATATTGTTGTTTCTCTTTCTTCTGACAAATGTATTTGTTGTAAAACGCTTTAGATAAAAGCATCTGCTAAACGCGCTCAATGTAACTGTAAATGTGAATATAGATGTAGATGTACACCCTGGGTAGAGCGGGGGACTGCTGATGCTCTAAGGGGGAGCTCACGGCCAATACAGAGAGGACAAGGCCTTAAAGGAGAGCTCTTAAAGGTTGGCTATGGAATTCTCTTTTTTGGCCATTTTTGCAAAATTACTTGAAATCCTTATCATAACCCACTTACAGCCACTGAGTTAGAAGTACTGACATGAAAACTAAACAAGTCAATCATCTGTGGAACGGGCAGGGTTTGAAAAACTCCAGCCAATGATTTCCAGTAGCTACTGGAGCTAGCTAACTAGCTAATGGCTCGCTCTCGCGCATCTGTGTTTCGCTCGTGCATGATTGCGCGTCCATGTACTTGGAATGGGTGGAGTCAGAGTCAGTGTTGAAGGAGAGGGGGTAGGACCATTTGAGTTGTGTATTTTCAAAATCTGCTGGCGTTTCGCAAATCCCATACCCAACCTTTAAGGAACAGCTCGAGGTTTGCTAGGGAGTGGATGGCCAACAGGTCGAACCCACGGCAAAAGGTTTCGAATTCGAAACCCTGAACCATCCACAGTATACCTGTAAGCATTCTTCAACAGGCTCCCTAACCCTTATCTGTGACTGAAAACACAACCTGTAAGTCACAATGCAATCATCTGCTTCAAGGGTTCATCGAATTGTGGTTGTTGTTGCCGCCAATAAAGTACATCTATCTCAGCACAGTGAGCGGATATCTTCTAGAGCGGGTTCTCTCTCGTTTGTTCCAGGTCCCGATCGGAGGTTAAACCCCGCTGAGCACGGTTTGATGAGGTCTCTGTGATTGGACCGTGTGTCTGTAGTCCAGGTGGACGGACCCAGAGATGGAGAGGCAACAACTCAGCCAGCGACCGTCCCTTTAATCTACTGTGTGCGTCCCAGCGGATCTAGGTTTGTTGCCTTTTCATTTTATCAGAAATTATATTAATGTTATTTTACGTTACTTCCAAACAGACCACCTCACAGTAGTAGTCAGGGGGGATCTTTGGGGAAGGGTTTTTGTTCGCAAGTGCTCTCCTTTATAGCACACAAGCATTGTCCAGGATCAGTGTGTGATAAGGAACACAAAGTCCCCTTTTATTGCTTAGCAGAGCCGCGCGGTCAGTTCCACGTTCTCCCAGGTGGGTAAACGGTGATACTCAACCTGACGGAGAGGACCATCTGAAGAACGGGAAGTTACCTGAGAACCGGCGGCCGCGTTGCTGATCAGGTTGTTGTTCGGGTTGGCGATCCAGAAGGTTGAGACTGCCCTGAAAGACAACACAATCAGCGATACGCATACACACAGAGAACACCACAATCCAGACAGACACACGGACACACCCACACTAGTGGACATTTCTAAGCCTCACTCAAACAGAGGCATTTTTTTTGGTGGGTAAAACAAACAGAGTGATCCCCCATGGGAATGAGAGGTTGTTTTTGTGTGGATAAGCCTGTCCACTGCTATCTCGGCCACACACGGCTAACATTGCCCAGTGTGTCCTCGCAGTATCTCTTCCACACCGAGTTGCCTGTCTGATGTGTTGAGGAATTCCTCAGATATCCCCTGGTGACCAGCATGACCCCCCGACCCCCCCCCCCCTCTCCAAGACCTCCAGTGCTCAGCCGTTCTCCTGCTGTACCGCCATCTCCTGAAGACTCTATGAGCCACACAGCATGAACAACATCCTCTCTCTAATTTCTGCAGAACTCCTCTCAGATAAAGTCACTATCCCAGTATCTCACATCTCCTGTGGTCCTGCAATTCTCCTGTCCTAACAGCTTGCTGTTTAGTTTGTTTTCCTTTACGAGTGCAGTTCTCTCAAAACCTCAAACTCCCCAGAGAGCTTGAAACTGCGCTGGATTATGGTCAGTCTATTTCCAGCCGCAGCTCATTACTTACCTTGCGTGAAATGCTAAATGCGCCATTTCGGGTATGCTGCCTGACTGCCTTGTCTATTTTCACCGCTCAATGAAATCTATTTCTGGTGATGAAGCTTTTGAGTTCCTTATTTGCACTGTTGGCTTGCATGTTTGCGTTTGCTGTGTCGCATTGACAAGTTCCACCGCAACCTCAGTTTGAATAGGATGTTCTGTATTTACTCAGGACATTCACTAATTAATAAAATCCTCACTGTGAATCCTTTCATTTATTAGAAGGCTTCCCTGCACTGCTGTGAAATCCCTTGTGCAATAACAGTGATTGTTCCACCCAGTAAAACACCAACCCCCCCGGGTCAGGGAAGAACCTTGACCTTGTACGATATTTATCCCTGTTGTTTACCCACGCAGCCTCTTATCTCTCTCCCCATGCACGCCTGTACTTCCTCCATCCTCACTGACATCGTGTTATTCGGCCCTTTTTGCATTTAATCTAGATTTCTGTCTGTATATGCTCTTATTGACTCTTTACACGCTCTTATTGTGTAGCTAGAAACATGTTCTGCATATATCTTTTGTCAGATTCCTTTTTTGCATTTACATTTACATTTAGCAGACGCTTTTATCCAAAGCGACCTTCAATAAATACATTTAATTGCATTATATTTCTGACCTGTACTTGTACTAATCTGTACTCTGCTGTGAAAGCCACATGTCTAACCTTGGACTTGGACCAGTACTTATTATTACTATATTAAATAATAATACATTTTGTTTCAGGGCGCCTTTCATAAACACTCAAGGTCGCCTTACAGTTAAGACAAGCAAAATACATTTATGCTTGTCATCTTATGACAAGCAAAATTGTACATGGTGCCATTGAACCTCTTCATGTGATGCTGAGGTCCACCTACTTGCACTCGGTGCTGGGCGAGGGCGTGTACCCCGGGTGCACCCGGTCCCTGAGGGCGGTGCAGAGGGTGTCGTTGCGGTCGGTGGGCAGCAGGGTGCCAGGCCGCGTCAGCAGCCCCAGGTTGTGGAACAGCGTGTTGCGCTGCTCAATGCCGTCCTCCAGGAAGAAGCAGTGGCCCAGCGTGTCGTAGCCCACCGTGTCCCTGACCTGGAGGGGGGGGGGGGAGACAGAGGGGAGAGACCATGAGACAACCATGGGGGGGGGGAGACAGAGGGGAGAGACCATGAGACAACCATGGGGGGGGGGGGAGACAGAGGGGAGAGACCATGAGACAACCAGGGGGGGGAGCCGGGAGACAAAGGGGAGAGACCATGAGACCACCGGGGGGGAGAGACCATGAGACCACGTGGGGGGGAGACAGAGGGGAAAGACCATGAGACAACCGTGGGGGGGGGGGGGGGGGGGGGGGGGGAGACAGGGAGAGACCATGAGACAACCACGGGGGGGGGAGCCGGGAGACAGAGGGGAGAGACCATGAGACAACCAGGGGGGGGGGGGGAGACCGGGAGACAGAGTGGAGAGACCATGAGACCACCAGGGTAAGGTGGAGGAGGAGGAGGAATGCCCTAATGGATAAAGAATATTTGAAAAACTAAAAGTATAATTTATTATTAGAATAAAGATTGAATAAACTATACAGACATGCATTTATTTTTCAAACATCCTACTTTTAAATAGCACATTAAATGTTTGGTGACACCTTCTGTTTGTAAACCGTTGGTTTACAAACAGATGTTGTGAAGCGTTTGGTTTTTCCATTTATGGTCGCTGCCATCGCTTGACATTTTTTTGCAACCAGCAGTGGAACGGATCTATTTAAGGAACATTCAGGCTGGAGGTGAACGGCCCTGCAGTAGTTTATGGATCAAAAATCCACTTTAAATACTTAACGATTTAATGAAATAAAGCTACACGGGACTCAAACTTAAGATGAACTAGCCTCTAACGGGCTTGGTTTTGGTTTGAATGCACGAGTTCTGAATATGACGATACACAACAGCAAACATGTAGAGTGAGATGATGGATATGCTTGCTCATCATATTTAAAAACAACTCTCACAATTTCTGAAAAACGGCCAAAAAAAAGTACTTCCTGGGCGTAACCTAGATTTAAACTAAACGAATCAGAAAGATAAAGATAATAAAATATAACCAAAATGTAAAATTTGAATAAATTGATGGATTGAATCAGCATTTTCAATAGCTCAGGCGGAAGGCTATTGTATAAACGGACTCAAGTGCCCCTCAGTCGGAGAGGGAGGAGGAAATGAGTGTCAAACAATGTTATCAAATATTAAGGTCAGTTTCCTCCTGTCACAAGGCGAGAACGATTTCTAAAAACTCTGAAGGGCAAAAGTCTACCAGTCCCTGTTTAGTGTCTGAAAGGTACTAATACCCTCATAGCTGAGATTGACTATATTATTATAGTATTAATTACGCTTCATCCAGAGCTCTATATGTTTTTGTTAAATTATTATTACAGTCTCCTCTACAGCTGTATTTGTTTGATCGAAAAACTGCAGCGGCTGTGCTGTGAACCAGTCGGAAACAACGACAGACAGACAGAGACACACACACACACACACACACACACACACACACACACACACACACACACACACACACACACACACACACACACACACACACACACACACACACACACACACACACACACACACACACTGACCAGCAGGCCGTTGGTGGCGTGGATGCTGACGCAGCGGGAGAAGGAGTGGTGGATGGAGAGGCCGTCCACGGCGGTGGGCTGCCGGTAGCCCCCCCGCTGGTCCACGTCGCCACACAGGTGGAAGTGCAGCGGGTAGCTGCCCCTCACCGCCTGCTGGCCCATGTGCCTCAGCTCCACGTGGGACAGGTGCACCGACGTGAAGTTTGCCAGGATCTGACCAAGGGAAGGGCTCTGGGTTAGTGTTCACTCTGTTCATGTGAGGAGTCCCCTTCAGCCAACGCCACTCACAGGAAGGGACCGACACGGGTCAGTAAGGTGTGGCTAGGGCTGAGGGATCATGGTGCATACAGGAAGGTACATAGGGCAATCCAACCCAGTACCTTTAAGCTGGGAGTCCCACACCCTAGCACCTAGCACGACCCCTCCCCCCTCCCACATCCCCAGAACGAACGAGGGTGTTAGAGGAGGGGACAGACACGTGGACGGAGGGACACATGGACAGACAAGCAGACAGACCTCTACGTTCTTATTAGTAAGTCATCAGGCTCGCCTTACTGAGGATAAGACAACAAACTGTGCCTGAAAAGCAGAACCATTGTGTAAGCCGTTGATTTGTCCCCCTGTGTTGGCTGGCAGGGCCTCTAGTCTAGCCCACCGCAATGTGATCACAACTCGCTCTGCCAGGGGCAACTGAGGCTCTAAGCCACGGCTGCTTCTGCTGCTGCCGTTCAGGGGGTAAAGAACTGACAAATCCTGATCAGAAGAATGAATTGGCAGAAGAAGAGGATGAATGGGCGAGACAAGACGCAAGGGCGCCTGGCCCCCTCCTCCTCCTGCTCCCCCTCCTCCCCCACCTCCTCCTACTCCCCTTCCTCCCCCTCCTCCTCTCCCTCTCCTCCCCCACCTCCTCCTACTCCTCCTCCTCCTCCTGCTTCCCCTCCTCCCCCACCTCCTCCTACTCCCCCTCCCCTTCCTCCCTCACCTCCTCCTACTCCTCCTCCCCCCCTTCTCTCCTCCTCCTCCTCCTCTCCTCCCCCCCATCCTCTCCTTCTCCTCCTGAGTGCAGGGCCCTCCAGGAGGTCTTCTGCGGGTTTGGACCAATGAGGTCTGGTTCCTGTTAACAGAGCTATTGGCCAATCTCTCCAAATAACTGGAACCCACATCTCCCTCTTGCATACACACGCACGCACGCACGCACACCCGCCCGCGCACACAAGCATACACACACGCTTTCTGCCTCTGGCTCTGTCATACATATACACACAACCACAAGGGTACACACAGTGTTTTGTGTGTGTATGTGTATGTGTATGTGTATGTGTATGTGTGTGTGTGTGTGTGTGTGTGCGTCACATTACAAGTCTCGTCAGTAATCTACCGAAGACGTCAGTTTTACATTCCTTGAAAGCGATCACAGCTTCACAGAAGAAAAGAAAACATACATTAAGCAATGCTTAGAGAGTCATTACTCAACACAAGATCAAAGCACACAGAGACACAAAAACAATGAACACCCAGATGAGAATCACAGGCATTACACATCATCTGCATGCAGAGAGTTAACTGTGTGTCTTCAATTAGAATAAGGAAACCTTTTTTGCTTTTAGGAAATGAAGTAAATTATTTAATAAATGCTTATCATTCTGAGTAAGAGCACTTCTTGGGAGGCCACGCAAGCATCCCGTTTTCTATATTTCTGGAAATGAAATGGAATGTATGTGGAAATATGGATGTGGAAATATAGAAGACAGGAGGCTCAGCTGGGTCCAAATGTCTCTCTGCATCGTCGAGGCCTCAGTCGTTACGCTACCTGGATGTCCCATTTAAACCTGACGCCACGGGGAAACACACACCAAAGACACACACACACACACGGACCAGTCTGAAGACCTGGCCTCCCTACACTGTACACAACTGTGCTTGCAGACACACACACACACACCTTGATGTGGCCTCCATAGGTGTCGTGGCTGTAGAACTGGCACCAGTTGTTTCCGTAGCAGGAGTTTTCCATCTCCCCGTAAATTAGAATGTTCCTGGAGAGCAGACCCACCTCGGCACGCATGTCCACCCCGTCCACGATCTCCCCCATGTGGGTGTACTGGGGCCTCCCTGTCCCCCCAAAAAAAAAAAAAAAAAAAAGAGAAAGAGAGAAAGAGAAAGAGAAAGAGAGAGAGAAAGAGAGAGAGAGAGAGACACACACACATACAGACAAACACAAATACACAGACACACGCACACACAGACACACACAGACACACATACAGAGACACACACACACAGAGACACACACACGCACACACAAACACACACACACACACACACAGAGTGTTGAGTCATTTGCACATCGGGTGGGTTCTTCCATCTCCACTGGCTCGTGCGATGAGGATGTGGCTGATGTGATGCATCCGTGGATCAAGCAGTGGAGATGTAGTGGAAGTATGACTCATGTGTACCAGTCCCTCGTGATACGCACGCACATTCACACACGCGCAAACGCAACCAACCCCAAATTGACGTCCAACAAAAGAATGAAAACATGTATCTGGTCAGCGTCACCGTTTTGTTCGGACCACAACCAATCAGAGGCGAGAATCCAAGAATTAGCCTATGAAAAAATAAATGGCCTGCCGTACGGTGCACCGACTGGGCCAGAGGGGCCGTCCCTGGCTCAGTGAGCACCAGAGCGTGGACGGGGCTGACAGGGGTGAATGGATTAGCTGGGACGGCCGTTCAACACCTGGCAGCTCGCTGCCGCCAGCAGCAGCAGCAGATAACCTCGTTAGGCCTTTATTGACGGCTCCCCGTAGATGCGGACACTTAATCCGACGTCAGCCTAGGAGGAGTTTAACTAAACACAATCTCTCTTCTGCCCCTCTCCTGCCTCCTCCAGTGCCTCAAGATTAGTAATGCTAGATTTCCGTGTAAGGGGTAAGGACTAGTCTTCAAGGAAAACTGCTAAATGAGCTGTGTTTGTTCTTTCTAGAGTACATGGCACTACCTTTGGATTGTTATATAGTTAGATAGATAGAGCAGTACTAATACAACTCCTTTTAATCCTCGGCCCACTATTGCTAGATTAACCTTTGCCAATCTTTATATAATAATGTATTCTTAGCATCCTCCTCATTGCCCTTGAGTGCTGAGAAAGGCGCCTTCAAATTAAATGTATTATTATTATTATCATTATCCTGCTCTTCTTCTATTATTGCACTATAATTGTCTTGTATAGTTTATTTTTTATGTATTTGGAATTCATGTTTTCTTCTGTAAAGTTTAACCAGAGCCAGGCAGACCAAATAAGGTGAAACCAACCCATCTCACAGAGGAGGTACGTGGAGGTTGATCTAACAGACCCAGAGAGGCTCCCAGCCGTGTGCCGCGGGCCGGAGACGGGGCCACTCACCCTGGATCAGGACCTGGCTGCTGGAGCAGTGGGCGCAGGGCAGCAGCGTGAACTCCTCCGCCTGGTGCATGGAGTAGTCCGTGCTGGCAACCACGATCTGGTCGCCCTGTTGCCAGGTCTGCTGCACCTCGTCCTGCAGGTTCAGCACCACCTGGTCCACGGCATCCACCTGAAAGCCCGAGATTGGGAAACCTAAAAGGGAAATGATGACACAATCTATTTGACGCAACGTAAACAAAATGTAATGTCTTTTTAGGACGACTACAAATCAAACCTGAATATTGGTTCAGTTTACACTTCAAAGAAGTGAAGATACACAATGGTTAGTCGTATGTTTTACTGGGTGTTAGAATGGGTGTACTGAATGAGTCATGGAAAATAAACAGCGAAAAAAACTTTGGGCACCCACACCCACACACACAAGCAAAGGCACACACACACACACACACACACACACACACACACACACACACACACACACACACACACACACACACACACACACACACACACACACACACACACACACACACACACACACACACAGTCTTAATGACAGATAGACAATATCTGCCTTACCACCATCACCACTTCATACTGAGGAATGCCTAAAGTGTTTTCATATCAACTACAAGTGATAAGAAGGTATGGAAACCTTTATTTCAGCAGCATATCATAACAGGCCTCTTTCGGCCAAGACCGATCCTTCATCCCCCGCTCCAAAGAAAGGTCAATACGGAGGTGCTAGGGGCTCTGAACTATAGCACACACACTGTTGTTTTTAGCTCTCATGGGTCACTTAGCACAGACTGTGTACTGTACCCTCTCTGGGATGGAACTATTGTGGAGTACGCAGAATCATTTAGCATAAGCTTTAAGCTTATTTTTCTAGTGTTTTTTTAATAATAAAAATACGATTCACAGTCAACGTCCTCATCCTCTCTAATCACTTATAGACGAGAGAATAGAAAATATGATGCCAAGAGCTCACAGGATTTTATAGCCCGAGATAAACTACCTTGTTCTCTGTAGAGCCTGTGCAACTCTTCCTGACTTTACCGTACTATGTACTGACTGTTTGTGTACTGACTGTTTGTGTATTGACTGCGCGTGTATTGACTGCGCTTGTCTCGTGAAACTTGGAGTTTCACAAGACAAGCGGGAGTTCTTCTTCCGTGGATCCTCCTCTTCCTGTTTTAATACAGAGTCAATCCTCAGAACACTCTCCTACGTGTGGAGGCGCGGGGGGGGGAGAGACGACGACTCACCGTTGCTCCACTCGCTGAAGGCCGTGACAGAGAAGGCCACGCCCTCTGTGGTGGTGAAGTTGCGGCGGGCCAGGGCCTTGCCCCCCGTGTTGTGGTTCTCGTGTTCGCGCGCGTCCTCCGAGCACGACGCGTTCCCGCCCCCCACCACCGACACCAGGGCCCACGCCTGCCTGGTGGGGGGGGGGGGGGGGGGGGAAGAGAGAGAGAGAGAGAGAGAGAGAGAGAGAGAGAGAGAGAGAGAGAGAGAGAGAGAGAGAGAGAGAGAGAGAGAGAGAGAGAGAGAGAGAGAGAGAGAGAGAGAGAGAGAGAGAGAGAGAGAGAGAGAGAGAGAGACGCGTGTGGAGGGAAAAAAACGAATGAGCCAAAAGGGATGCGCGAGTGAAGGGAGACTTTGAATCATTCCTCTATTCAACAACAATATAAACGGTACAACACATTGCAACCAATGAAGGAGAAAAAGAAAGGAAACTAATACGAATATAATTCCAGCCCAGCCCTGGAAGATCAGCCACTGAGCAGAACACCAAGCTCCTCTCGACTCGAGGCGTTCCCCGAAGATCATATCAGAGAGAGTCACAATAAAAGCTACCAACTATTTAGCAGCTCAGACTTTGAGTGAGTGAGTAGGAATGCGGTGTAAAGCCGGTGAATGGGAGCCAGATGAGCTATGTCACCCTGCAGTCACCCAATGGTTCCCACTGGGTCACCGTGGTGACTCACTCCTGAAACTCATCTCTGTCTCATGATGACCCAACCCGTCTCATCTCCCTGCTGGACCCAGCTCACATCACTGGGTCAGGGCTGTATCAGGCCAGGGTGTGTGTGTGTGTGTGTGTGTGTGAGTCAGAGAGTGTGTGTGTGTGTGTGTGTGTGTGTGAGTCAGTGTGTGTGTGTGAGTCAGTGTGTGTGTGTGAGTCAGTGTGTGTGTGTGTGTGTGTGTGTGTGTGTGTGTGTGTGTGTGTGTGTGTGTGTGTGCGTGTGAGGTTGAGAAGGTGTTGAAGTTGTGTTTTAGAATGCCTCAGAAGATAACAGACAGACAATACTAGAAGACACATGTAACGAACAGTTCTAACATAGCACAACATAACCAAACCCTTGGCATAGCTAACCACAAGACTATATTCAAGCCTTCTCTCATCCAATCCCCCAAACACTTACATAAGCCGGGTTGTCTATTGCCTAGAACCACCCATAAACCAAACCAAGATCTTACAGATATCAAGTAATAACATCAACATCCGGAAGGTTGCATGGCTGACCCCCGATGCTAAGTGATAGTGTGGGAATGGGTAAATGTTAGGCAATAATTTTAAAGCGCTTTGAGTGGACACTCGTTAGGAAAACGCTTTATAAATGCAGTCCATTTAGTCCATTTAAAATGTAAATTATTAGATCATACAAATCTATTATCTTTCAATTTAGTCAGCAATGACCTAGAGGTCATACACATTTGTCAAAAATAGAAAAACACCCCTTTACCTAAAATGACAGTGCTTGTCACACTCAAACGTGGGAGAACGGCAGTGAGTAAGAATTACATAAGTTGTGTTACTGATTACTGCTAGTGTTTACCGAATACTCTGGTTGTACAAGATTTAATGAACATATAACATGAACAATGAACATAATGAAACAGATCACGGATGTTAACAGTCACGAGACCCGTGATTTGTAGCCTTCGTCGATCGAAGGCTACAAATGAAAGGTTGAGTTTAACGATCTTTGACTTGCGTTATTATTCTAGAGAGCGACTGACATTGTGAGGAAGAGCTCCTGACCAGGTCGTGAATGGTGAACACAGAACACACAACATTTCAATGTCAACACATTGAAATGTCTCTCAGCTTCCACGCCGTAGCGTTGTCTGTACATCGCTGTCTGAAGAGCATTAAAACCAAGGTGGCCTCGGTAGGAAGCTCAGCAACAAATCAACAGGACATTAAACTAATGAGGAGGATTTTCAATGTCTTGCAGATGGGTGAACTGGACACCCAGACACACACAGACACACGCATCCACACACACACGCACAGGGTGTAACACACCCTGCTTAATGAGGTGTGTGTGTTAGGGAGGGGGGGGGGGGGGGGGGAGAGTTTAACTAGCGCAATGCAACATTGAGAGGATGCATAAAGATATCACTCTGACGCACACACACACACTCTCCCACAATCAGGAGTGCATAATTGTACAGCAGGATGCGCTATAGCCGTCTTGTCTCCGGAGGGCTTCAAAGTGTTGATGAGGGGGTATTGGGTGTAGAGAAGGAAGGGAGGTGGAGGGATGTGGGGGGGGGGGGGGGGGGGTCGAAGCCACACACATAGCAGTCTGTTTCCCCGACCCTACAGAGGTTGAGGTAGGTTGTGTGGAGTGGGCTGAACTGGGCCCAGAGTCACAACTCCACCTCACTCTGCTCCTCCAAACACTTCTTAAAATGACTTCAACTTGGGGCGTGGAGGAGGGCAGGCCACCGGGAGGATCAAGAGGGAGGAGGAGGAGGGCGGGCCACCGGGAGGATGAAGAGGGAGGAGGAGGAGGGGGGAGAATGAGGGGATCAAGGGTGTGGACGCTGGAGTTTGTAACCGCAAACACACACACACACACACACACACACACACACACACACACACACACACACACACACACACACACACACACACACACACACACACACACACACACACACACACACACACACACACACACACACACACACACACACACACCACGTCGGGCCCTGGTCAGTTCTATAGGAAGGGCCTCTGACAGCTTTATCTATCGGAGAAGCCGACCTGCTCACACATCCTTTCAAAAACAAAAACACCACTAACGACAAGTGACCTTTGAACTTCTTATCAGCACTGACCTTCCCTGAGAACAGGCTGCGTCCCACTCACATTGTTGAGTTTGACAACAGCACCACAGACGGGCTGCTGTTTTAATGTATATCTGAGTGGGTCAGAGACCAACTCTATACTTAACCTTCGCCCAGACAACACATCACTGGAATGCTATCTATCCCATTTAAAACAAAGACCCTTGATGATGGGCTGAACTAGTCTGTAAACTAGTAAAATCACGGCCTTATCTCACCCATCTACACACTGGTTCATAGCTGTGTGGTTAGCAGCCATTCAGAGCACCCAGAGGCAATCTGTCCCAGATCCACCTCTACAACCCACACTGGGTGACGACGGGGTCTGTAAGCCGGGCAGTAATTCTTGGCGTCCGTTGCCACGGTTGGTGGTGAAACGTTCGCTCAAACCCTTAAGGAGAGCCTGTAAAGCCAAAGATATATGGAGGCCACTTCAAAATGAGACGGATGTCGTGGACGGTCACGAGCCACTAGAACCAGACGATTCAGGAACCCCTGAAGTAACGGCGGGGGATTGTTTAACGCCAACAGCGAGGATGTTGGGAAAGGGTTGTTTTTATTTATTAGACCAACTGATCTCAGACGGGGATACGCTAGGCCAACGCTGCAAACAGGATCCATCTGTCGGCCTCACTGCCCCGCCGCTGGAGGTAGGGAGGACCGCTCTCTGGGGGGGCGGGGGACTGAAGGCCTTCCTCTCCCGCAGGGTAACAAGAGCAGGCGTCTGCACGTTCTACACAGACACGCACGACGCACGGGCATGCAAACCCACACACATGCTCAAATACATGCATCAATATGTACACACACACACACACACACACACACACACACACACACACACACACACACACACACACACACACACACACACACACACACACACACACACACACACACACACACACACACACACACACACACACACACACACACACACCTTGTTGTTGTGTCCACCACTACAAACACTGTGCGTCAGTGGCATTGTTTGCCCGTTCATGGAAAAGGTGCGAGGATGGGAAGGAATGGCGCCAGAGACGTGTGAAGGGGTGTTGTGTTGGCACACGTAGAGACGATCACCGAGGGGGGGGGTTGGGGGTCAGCAGACACGAGGCAGGCGCTCCGGAACCCGTCGGATGCTTTCCCGACACAGGAAGGAATAGCACAAGCCAAGCTCCTGTGGTCATTGAATGGGATACGAAGGACAGCTTCGTCTGTTGGGTTTGTCTGCGACTTCCTTCCAGTCTTGTCGGCTTTACGGCCGTTAACAGACGTAAGAGTGTACCCTCGAAATCTTTATAGGTTTACGTGAAGAGAGGCGAATCAGGCCACATCAATAGTTGCCCTGTTAAGCCCAAATACAAATTGAATTGAACTGAACTGAATTGTGCACTTTATCCTTTACAACCGCCATGCTCTTCAGTCAGGTTCCCTCAGTGGTTGGGGCTCCTGGACAGTCCTCCTTACTGCCCTTGTGAGGGCCCCCTCCTGAGATGGGGCCCTTGCACGTGACATCACTAAAACATGACCATCCAACCACGCATCGCAGCACTCGAAGCACACATCACCACAATCGCTAAAGTATTTTTTTCCTTTTTGTAATGTGCTGCATGTGTTTGTGTTCATTACAATGTAGGGGTTTACGACGTTTGACTAACTGGTTACGCAAAGCTACAATTATCCGCTTTACGAGGCCGTAAAGAGGACTCCACCGCTGACAGAGCCTGAGGCGACGGCGCCGTTCCAAAGCAGACGAGCAGCCGGGTCAATAATGCGCGCCGGAGGGGTATTGGGGGGCCTCGGAGCGACAAAATAAGGGAAAAAAAGCAGGAAAATTATGGGAGGTGGAGTAATCAGGGTAGAAGAGATAGAATAGAATACAGTGGACACCAGCAGTGTACCTGACGGTACCAGCAGTGCTGGTACCGTCAGTGACGGTAGTGGTACCAGCAGTGACGGTACCGTCAGGTACACTGCTGGTACCGTCAGGTACACTGCTGGTACCGTCAGATATACTGCAGTCAGGCACAAGGGAAAGGTACTCCCTCCCCCCACCCCCCAGACCCATAAACCAACTTCCAGCATCCATGGGACAATCAGGGATTCCTCCCGGACAAAAAGCATCGCCATGGAGAACGGGAAAACATGGAGGTTCCAAGTACCCCCCGCCATGAATCAACATCAGACACAAACACAAACAGAGGCACCCATTCAACAACGCAGCCATGGCAGCGACCACGCACACAGAAACACACACGCTCTGCAATGAACAATTCTGGAGGCAAATACAAAGGTTTTGGTTTTCGTATTTTCTTTCATGCATTTATATGCATTTCAGCATCTGTGGGAATGCGATATAAAAAGTTGTCCCGTTGAAACAAATAATAAGGGGTACAATTTTATAAGGGTAGGGTGATATTTTCACTGAAGACCAACTAATAACAGATTTCCCCGATGTCAAATCAAGAACAGATTTGATTCTGTCGGATTACCATGAAGCAGTTGAACCATGGACCATGGTTCAACTAAATGGTTTCTCCTGTAGGGGTTAATAAGCGCACACACACACACACACACACACACACACACACACACACACAACCACCCATCCCCCCCCCCCAACAGAACACACAAATCCAGCGACCCACCTACCCACACACAGACACAGAAACACCCCCCCACCCACCCTGACCCCCCCACCCCTGCCCTCACCTGTACTTGAGGTCGTAGACGTAGCGGCTCCCCAGCCGCTCCCCCACCGCCCTCTTGGTGTCGTCCAGCAGGCTCTTGGCGGCCGAGTCGCCCACGGCCAGCGCCACCACGCGGCCCGCCGGCAGCGCGCGCAGCAGCTCCGAGAGCCGCAGGCTGTCGTTGCGCGAGTCGTGCGTGTCGAAGCGCTCCAGCAGCAGCACGGCCGCCGTGTCCTGGTCCACCACGCGCAGGTTGATCCCGCGGCTGAAGTTGCGCTGGAAGGAGTAGCCGCCGGTGGCCAGGCCCGAGGCCGGCACGCCGCGGGTCAGCAGCGACCACGACACCCGCCGGCGCCCGTGGAGCTCCAGCGTGCCGCCGGCCGCCACGCCGATGAACTTGCGGCCCATGGCGGGCACCTCGGCCCCGGCGACGGAGGCGGGGTCGTCGGAGCGGCCCAGGAGGGCCACCGCCGCCCGGGACCGGTACGGGCACTTGGGCGCGCCGACGTGCAGCGCCCCGCCGTCCTGGATCAGGATGTGGCGCGTCCGCAGGGTGATGTTCCGGGAGCCCGCGGCGTCGTCCGCGAACACCAGCGCACCTGAGGGGGGGGGGGGGGAGGGGGAGGAGCATGTTGGGTCAGGTACAGGGAAAGGTCCCTGGGGACATCACTACGGCCGAGCGCTTCAACGGCACCGGATCAATGATCGGATCAGGTGTTCTTAAAACACATTGTAGGAAATCAGGTTTTATAAACCTATATATATAAAACCTACACACTACACCAAATGAAAAAAGACTGCAATTATAAATATATATTTATATATATATATATATATATATATATATATATATATATATATATAGATATAGATATTTAATGACCAGAAAAGGCTTTAAATGTACAGCATGTACTGAGTGTACTACTATCGTTTTAGTAAATATATACAAATAAAATGTGTTTATGTGTAATATCATTGCGTCATGCCACCCAGGTGGGTCCCACGCCCCCTTCCCTTAAAGGGGCCACGCACCATACAACATACACAGTGAATTACGATACCGCTACAATATTGTATATATTAAATAAACCCTTTTTACAGATTTTGCGAGTCCTAGCTGTTTTGAATGATTTTGTTTGTTAAATTAACTAGACTTAAGCCGTTCAAATCCTTACCCCCTGATTGGATGGTTATGGAATGGAAAGTGGCGGATTCTTCCAATCGCAGCTGGCTTCCACTTCTGATGACAAAGGCCTTCTCTGGTTGGTGGCCGGGCTTCCAACTGCTCAGCGACGGGCTGTGGTCGGGACAGTTCTCTGTGAAGATATCAGAACATCTGCGTGTGACCATCCACTGATAACAGACTAGGAATGTTCACCCAACATTTAATGACCAGAAAAGGCTTTAAACCTACAGCATGTACTGAGTGTACTACACATCGTTTTTAGTAAATCTTTATTGCAGGTTTTGGCAGCAGTACATATCGATAAACTGTTTTACACGTTATATTAAAGCCTGATAAGATAAGTTAAGATGAGATAAGATAAGTTCAGAACACTTTATTGTGACCACTTCCACCTGTCCTATTTATTCCAGAAGTCGCTCTCTATAAACAAAGACGATCCAGAACCAGAGACCTCAGAGAACCACATCGGACGAATACCAGAGAGCCTGAATAACGCTCCACACCAAATGAACAACCATGAAAAAAAAGACTGCAATTATAAAGCCATTTCCAAGTCATTTCCAGTGGTTTGCTTAAGCAAACAACCACCGACACCACCACCTCCAACAACAACACCACCACATCCTCCACTACCACCACCATCAACACCACCACCTCCAACAACAACACCACCACATCCTCCACTACCACCACCACCACCAACAAACCACCACCAGCAAACCACCACCTCCACCCCCTCCACCTCCTCCAACATCACCACTACCACCACCACCACCACCACCGCCACCACCACCACCACCCCTCACAACCCCCACCACCCCCATCACCACCAACCCCAGCACCACCACTCCTACCACCACCACCACCACCACCACCACCTCCGCCAACCCCAACACCACCACCATCACCACCTCCAACTCCACCAAAAACAACAGGCCCTACCGTCCAGCACCTCGCCGTCCGTCAGGCTGAGGACGAGGATGAGCGTGAGGAAGAGCACGCCGAAGGACACGCCGAAGCAGATGAAGGTGTTCCTCCGCCGCAGGAGGTTCAGGGCGTGCTCGCGGCGGCGGCGGTCCTCCGAGAGGTTAAAGGTCGCTGTGTGTCGCTCCGGGGGGGGGCCGCGGGGCTTGGAGGGCGGCGGCGGCGGCGGCGGGGGGGCCTTGGTGGGAGGGGGGGAGCGAATGGGCGCCACCCGGCCCGGAACGTAGCCCGGCGACCGCTGGTGGCGGCCGTTGGGCGGGGTCGTGAAGGCGGGAAAACGGCCCGCGCTGTCATCGATCGGCATGGTAACTCCGTCTGCTACCTGGGGACAGGGGGGACAGGGGGGGGGGGGGGGGGTGAGAGCGGGGGGGTTAGCAGGTTAACAGTTCCATTCAGAAGCACGTGCCGCCGTCCAAAGTGACGCTACGGACGACGATACAATCATTAAACACAGCGTGAGAGGTCGTGTTTTCAAAAGGGGCCGTAAAAAAGTTACAAGGAGGAGAAGTCCGTTAACGCCGCAGCATCAAAGGCCTGAGGCAGGAAGTGTGAAGGACCTGGGGTCAAGGAGAACAAGACAGGCGTCAAACGAAGACACACCGACGCAGCGACGCCGCAGCGGGAGGCAGGGGGGGGGTAAAGACGGACCCCTGCCTGTGATTGACGGATAAAAGACCTCTCAAACGTCTCCTTCTCTGGCCGACTCTCTGAGGCGATACGACCTCGGCTGTTCCAGTCCGGAGTAACGAGGGCAGAAGTGAATAATTGTCAGAACATTCCGGGGCCCGACGGTTAACACCCCCGTAACAGATGGCCCCAATTACAGTAGGAGAGGAGGAAGCAGGCGGGAGATTCCAGGGCTCCAGTCTGCCCCCCCCCCCCCCCCCCCCTCGCACATCCCCCCTGTCAGCGCTTTTCGATTAGGGGACGGACCTGTACAGTGATACGTCACCTGGTTTATACCGCTTCTTGTCAATCTGGACAACTGTCACATTGTGAAAAATATAATCGACGCATGCACGCGAGAGTGCTCACACACATGTACACACGTGCACATACAGACACACACACACACAAACACGCACACATACACACACACAAACACACTTTGTGTCTCACTCCAATACTCCACCCAAACACTAAACCAATTTTCAATAAGTGTTATTTTGTGAATTATGGCAGAGAGCCGGAGATTTACTTCCATACTAAATCTTCGTGCCGACACACTTGACCGTGAGCCACCTGCAATGTGAATCACACTTTAAGTACATCCTACAGCCTGGCCAGATCCATCCCAATAAGTTATGTGTGTCGTGTCCCCAGCTTGTCAAATTGCAAGTCTGCATGCATGTTAACATATGGTGTTGCACTATCTGAACAGAGTGGAGAAGCATGCAATATCGCTTTTGTGACTATGGTCGATATAATCCACATTTTTCGGGACTTAGACGTTCACGGTCTGATGGAGTCATACAAGCACAATCATTAAAAAAAAAGCAAATGTGAGCACACTCTTGTATAAAGCGCACATCTCTCTCACACACACACAGACACAATTATCCAGCCATGGCAAGTAGTTAGATCTCATCCCATCGGTCCGAGGGTCAACAGTCTCTTTATCTCATGAGCAGCAGGACGTAATAAAAGGATGAGAAATGACTCCAGGGGGCTTGATTCCACTGAATCAAGCCCCACTGACATTGCTTCATTGGAATTGGCAGTAAAGTTGACTTATTGCTACATATGTCATATCTACACTTTTACAGATTTAACCCTTTCTCATTTCTCAGAGTAATGCACCTCATTATTGCCTTTGTAAAGGCTTAATTAAGCACAATAAATATATTTTCCAAAAAGATAAATGGTTGACCATCGAATGACAATAAGAATCGAAACCCCCCAGTTATTATAAATAAGACATCAATTGTATTCATTGTAATGTAATACAAACGCTTTAATCTATCAGCATCTGACAGCATCTCATAAACTATCCAGATTCCAGGCAATAAAAATGTCCATGCCATGACTGGTTTCAGCTGTGGTCTAACTCACCTAACTACAATGTGTGTGCGACCCCCCTAAAGCCAGCTGCATGCCAAATCAAAAATAAGAATGAAATCAATGCATATACAACTACGGTGATCTATACTAATCAGACAACAGTCTTGCTATGTCCTGAAAGTTATTGGATATTTAATACATTTTGGAAGGTAGATATTGTAAAAGTGTTCATTAAAGTTTAAATTAAAATAAATGTATCAATGGATTTATGTAACAAGTGTTACACTTGTCAATAACTCATAGGAGGATGAAGGATAATTCGAATTTAACTGCTCCAAAGTTTTAACATTGCAAACGCCAATACAGGTATTAAAATCACAAATCAGCCTTGTGACAAGTGCAAAATATACAATTTCAAAATCGGTTGAATACAAATGAAGACAGTAGGCTGAGTATCTTAGAAACGATTCCTTGTGTGACCCAGGCATTGCTGGCATGGTATAGTATTACCATCCCAGAAATAAATCCGCACGCTGCTATTTATGAGGAAGAATAGCTCCTCTTAACCTGTCAGCGGAGCCCGTCCAGGACACGTTGCAACAGTAGTCCCCACTCCGCGACAGCAAACCAGCACGAATTGGTAACACTCACGCTTAAAGGAGTTACAGCTTGGAGAGAAAACAGTTAAATACAGACACTATATCATGCTTCATCGTTGGCTAACCTGAGGCGGAAAACAAGGCAGCCTACCTTCCACGGGACTGTTCGGGGTCTCTGCTCCTGTCCATCCGCTCCCTGGGACCGAGTCTGCTGTTGAGGCTCCGCAGCCTCAGCCTAGAGTCACCCGTGTCCGTGAGCTGCTGAGGCGGACGGTCCAACGCCGAGCCGTCCTGGTCTACTGGGTTTTTCTAAGTGCTCCCTTTATCCTCACATTGTGTTTTTCTTTTCTGTCTCTGAGATTGCTGCTGGTCAGGTCAGCCCCCCAGTCCCACACACACACATACACACAAACACACACACGAGTAAATGGAAGAAGGCGTGGCTAAGGGAGAGGAAGTGAGCCGATCGGAGCCTGGGACTGGAGGAGTGTTTGAATACGGGGAGGGGCTTAAGGGTGCGACACACTGCCCCCTGCTGGTGCTGAGAGGGAAGGCTCTGCTGCGGCCCTGCAACGAAATATAATTAAACCCCCTTTCACGGAGGCATCATCGTAGGATAAACACAGATGTCCCTCAAAACGAGTGGGTCTGCTATTTGCACTACCAGGGCACGGGTAGCACACTAAACTAGCGATGATATCACATATTGACCATGCACCATGTGACCTGATAGGCCTACATCAAAGTAGTAGACACATATTAAGTAAAACCTGTGTATGTCCTACGAAAAAGGTATATTTATTTTGCATTCTATGATTCATTAGTTATAATATGTTTTTGCAAATGAACAGAGACGAAAATACTGGAATATATGCTCCGTTAGGATATCATTTACCCTGACCTTGGGGTAGCCCAGTGTATTAATTCATACATTTTCCACACGCCCACCTCCATCCAATGGACAAAAGGGGAAGCTACCTCATACCAGATGAGACCGGGCACCCCGCAAGGTATGTACCATAAACTATACATAATACCACGCGATGCAACGTGGGAATCACAAGAAAAAGTAAGAGTAGGCTACTTGTTTGTGAGAACCACTCTATGATGAGGTATGATATAGTCACATACTATAACTAAATATTCTATCATGCAGCAACACTACATTTTTGATGCATCGGTGTCAAGCTCTTCAGATAATGTGAAGCATTATAGTCAGACCTGAAAGAGAGTTTTTCAAGAGAAGCAGTGTAAACAAAAAGCATTACATTTGGTATAGAAAAATTGTAGTATCTGAAGTCACGCAGTCCTCCCAGGTGTTGTCTTTCTGGAACAACAGCGGCTGACACTAGAGAAATCTTCTATCCAAGATGAATGTTCAAGTCCTGATAATACAGCAATAATCACGTTGTCTTTTTAGAGCCAATGCACAAACACATTTACTGATTAGGCTACAATATCCATACCATCGATTTCTCCCTCACGTAAAGGGAAAACAAAAGTTAATTAACCTTTATTATTTATTGCCTGTTTTATATTAGAGCTAATACTCTAGTTTATATGCCATGGCAAAACTAACGATTCCTTAATGGTCTGGGCATGGGAACAAAGAAATGCGCTGGAAATAAATGTTCTATAGGTATCCATATCGGTCTACTCTATTCTATGCAAGTTGGGCGAACAATAGTACACTCAACGTTGTATGACTCTCCTCAGCATGAGACGACGAGACCGTTTCTTCTAGAGTGCGAGTTCTCGCCGTACAAGAGGTACTATTGTACTGTTTAATTGTCTCAACACGAGAGCATAGCATTACTGTGGTAATGGCACCGCCCAATGCTCTATCAACACGGTCATCATAGTCCTACCAAACTCAGACAAACAGCCAGGAGAAGATTTGTTTGAACGATGGATTGTTTCTGTAAGGATGTAGAATAGTGTTTTTTTCTTACTTTACTTACTAAAAAAACCTGTTTAATTAATGACTTATTGATTAATGTTGCATTACCTCATAAACATGTTATAGAGAGGTTGTGGAATCCCACATTCCTCTCCCCAATCCCCTCCGCCCCTGGTGACAATCAATACAAACTCAGGACATTTACATCTCAAATACCATATTTAATTTCCATAGTCATATTAGAATTGTTATTAAGAATTTTCTCATTACATACAAGTAATTTCTTCAACTGAAAAGGTATCATAAAAAATAAACATCCAAAAGACATAGGGGAGTCAATTCTTTACAGAGATATCTGATGAGCCGTAATCAGGGATTAGGTCTTTGATTAGCAACAACAACTATAGTGGGTTAAAGGCTTGAAAAGATGTGAAATAAACATGTCCAGTACAAATATTATTTACAATTTGAACATTGAAAAAAGCCTATGAAACAAAGCGACTTTGCGTCCCCTACAAGGTTATACATAGGTATATATTAGAAGTTCTATATAGATCGTTTTTAACATGTTATTACCTCACATACTATAGCCAATCCTAAATAGAGTTTTGTAAGCCTAGTAGGCACGAGAAATTCTATTCATGTCATTGTGCGGTCCTCTAAACCTATAATATAAGACCTGAACGTTTATCATAGCACCCATGAACTTATTGGCTATTCACTACTTAAACAGAAGCTCCCCAACCTGTGAACACACCAACAGACCTGGCCCTTCGGTGCTAAAACTTCTGAAATAAAACATAAATAAAATAACAGTTTGTTGGTCTGCGTTCTGTCGTGGCCCAGTGAAGCACAGGGGAACGGCGTTGGCTCTTACGTGGCATGCAGACACACCGTTCATACGCGATTCAGGGCCGAGGGACAGCACCTCAACAGGTTAGATGAGCAGAACACCAACGGCCTTGGCTCCAGTTATCCTTGGCTTCGAGTCAGCGTTAAAAGAGCATTTGACGATGGCTCCCATAATTACCATGCAGACACCAGACGCTTAAGACAGGAATGTTTGTGCAAAAGAAACAATAACGACGTAGACTGCATTTGAGCGCCCATTGGACCTAATCTAGAAGTGATGTAACACAGAACTTTCTAATACGTTCCAATGGTTTTAGGGATTTGTGAAAAACACAAAGAAAGAAAATTGTAAAAAATAGACGTGTTGATTGAAAAACAGCCATTTCTGCCAGTGGTCTTTGATAAGGAAACTAACCGAAGATGTCATGGCAGCGTGATGGATGAGCACTGATGCCGACCAGGACAGACCTGAACAGCATCAGTGGTTTGAGACTAGATTGACGAGGTTTCCAGTTTGAGTCGTGTGTGTTTTATTTACGTAACATAATTATAAAAACGTGTGTTGATATTTCCAAACCACGTGATTGAAAATTGCACATAAGAGTTTAAACAGTTAGTTTGATTTGAAACAAAAAGTCTTGCCTTTACCTGACGTATAAATAAAAACATAACCAAACAATCAGTTCAAAACATAGTGCTTTGTTTGACTTGTGGAAGAATTAAAGTGTGGCTAGTTAGCTTCCACTTTCAGATAGCCAAACAAAACTTCAATAAAAACAACGGTGAGTTTGGCTAGCTGCTATGAGAGCAGTGCGTCCGTTCACACACTACTAGTTTATCCTCGTACTTTATAAAGAGCAAAAACAATATTAAAATAAGAAATTCTCATAGTTAACGGACCACTGAAGATGTTTTCTACAGCTCAGTTCGTGCAACCATACATGTCTGTGGCTCTGCGCAAAAAAGTCTCGGCAATTTTCTAAACATTTGGCAACACTGGCGCGACTAGATTCAAAACGTCTCTTATGTATGGTTGTCACTCCTATTTGAAACGTGCAAATATTCAAAATACTTATTCTAAACAATAAAAAAAAAACATTACGACTGCAGTACCTCAGATTGGATCCGGGCGAACTAGAAAAGCAGTTGGAGGTTGTTGAGGTTCTATGGTGATCTAGTCCGACAAGACAGACTAAACCGCCTTGGAAAACGCCAGGATCGACAGCGACTTGGCTGAGGCCCAACCTATGGGAGAGAGAGGGGGGGTCCGTTCTTGAAGGCAGCAAAAAAACAAAAACAAATGGGACTGCAGTATGACTCCTCCACACTCAGGCGTATAAACCAGCGAGGTTCTCGTAATGTTCTGAACCTTTGTGTCATTACTTTTGAGTGCAGTCACGGAATAAAATAAAATAAAAAAAGGAACTTGATTTAAACCACTAAGTTACTCAGTTGGTGGTTTTGTAAAGTTTCACAGTTGCAGCAGGTGGAGAGCACAGCGTTTGCGGGGGCCTCTAGTGGGACCTAGAGGGGGCTGGGGGTGAGGGTGGGGGTGGAGGTGGAGGTCTGATGAGGAGAAGCACATCGGCAGGAACATGGCGACGTAGCCCCCACCTTCCACGGTCTTCTCACCGCAAAAACAACACGGACAAAAGCTTCTTCTCTCTCTAGACATAAACATCATCTCCAAACACATCTCCTCCGCTCTCCTCCTCCTCCTCCTTTTCCAACTCCTCCTCCTCCTCCTCCTCCTCCTACACCCATTGACGACCCCTCTCCCCCCTCCCCTCGGACGGACCTCCAAGGGGGAGGAGCCAGAGGTTGACCAGCTCCGAGGGGAGGAGCTAGAGGTTAACCAGCTCCGGGGGGAGGAGCTAGAGGTTAACCAGCTCCGGGGGGAGGAGCCAGAGGTTGACCAGGTCCGGGGGGAGGAGCTAGAGGCTGACCAGCTCCAGGGGGAGGAGCCAGAGGTTGTCCAGCTCCGGGGAGAGGAGCCAGAGGTTGACCAACTCCAGTGGGAGGAGCCAGAGGTTGTCCAGCTCCGGGGGGAGGAGCCAGAGGTTGACCAACTCCAGTGGGAGGAGCCAGAGGTTGTCCAGCTCCGGGGAGAGGAGCCAGAGGTTGACCAACTCCAGTGGGAGGAGCCAGAGGTTGTCCAGCTCCGGGGGGAGGAGCTAGAGGCTAACCAGCTCCGGGGGGAGGAGCTATAGGTTAACCAGCTCCAGGGGGAGGAGCCAGAGGTTGACCAGCTCCGGGGGGGAGGAGCTAGAGGTTGACCAGCTCATGGGCCACAAACTGTTTGAGGCGCTCCAGGTACTGGCCGTAGAGCTCCACGTCGTTGTGGCCCGCCCCCTCCACCCACAGCGGTTCCACGGGCCGCTGGCAGCGCTCGTACAGCGCAAGGCCATGGGAGAAGTCAATGACCTCGTCCTCCGTGCCGTGGATCACCAGCACCGGCGACGTCACCTTGGAGATCTTGTCGATGCTGCCGCAGGGGGTCAAACGGCGGGAGGAAGAGGACAGGTGAGAAACGGCGGGAATCTACGATTCTCTCTTTTTCACGCACACGTGTGTGTGTGGTGGGGGGGTGTTTGTGTGTATATTTTATGTATGCTTGTGTATTTGCGTGTATATGCAGACACAAGACAATAAATATCAATATGTATCCAGATAGAATCAAGAGTGAGAGTGGTGGAGAGTGACAAACTGACAGCCAGGGGGCGCATGTGAGCACAATAGTCAGGGTGAGAGCACACATTCGTGGCTTCAGTTTATTTAAGAACCCGGGTTCGAATCCGTCAGGGTTACAATGTCACGGTTGCAACCCACACACCATGTGTGCATCATCAGCTACCACACCAGAGTTTAAACAACAGAAGTTGGGAGCCTGCTGCCGACCAACCAGGCGCCGGCAGGGGGGCGGTCCTACTCACTTGGGGAAGGCGTCGAAGCAGTAGGTCTTCTTGGTGTCGGGGAAGGCCACCCTCATGCCGGAGGTCAGGGGCGAGTGGAGCACCACGGCGGCGCTCTCGTAGCGCGCGGCGAGGTCCACGGACGGCACCGTGCCGATGCTCTGGCCGTACACGATCACGCTCTCCGGCCGGATCCCGTACCTGAGGGGGGGGGGGGCACGTGAACCGTGTTATTGAGTCGTTTTGTGTTACAGAACAGATTGTGGAACGCCTCAGTCTGAGCGGCCAGCTGAGGAGAATTGTGTCTCTGTACTATTAAGTATAAAGTATCGAAACACACTTATATTTTTGGATTGAAGAGTATTTGGATTTAAAGGGGTGATATCATGCCACCCCCCCTCACACCCCACGCTGTGAGTGTGATAAGCCGTTACAAGCCATTTGAAAATCTGCCTCTTCCTGTGTTTCAGTGACATCACAAGCGGGCGTGTCCACCTAGATGTGCGCTGGATGGATCAGTCTACCCAGTGGACTGTAGCAAATGTTGCTCGTCTATCCACCTTACATCTAGGTGGACATGCCCACTTGTGATGTCACTAAAACACCGAAAAATGCAGATTTTCTGTACCGCTGATCACACTCACACCTGTTGGCTTCTGGAAGAATCCCTGATTCTCAAGCGCCGCTCCATAAGCAGATACCCAGCGTTGGGCCAGGAGTCTACACTGAGTCGTCACGTGGGGCTGAGAGCAACATATGTGTGGACACCGCTGTGGACATTTTTGTGTGTTGTTGTTAAACGATTCTGAACACAGGGTAGAGGCAGTCATGTGACTCAGAAGGGCGGGAGGAACAGCGACGGGGACATAAATGGATACAGCTATAGATATCCTCGACACTGTAACTGGTGGCAATGAACAAAGAAAGAGAGAGAGAGAGACAGAGGGATAGAGAGAGAAAATAAGGAAGAGGCATTCCACAGCTGATTAAGGAGAACTTGACCTCGCTTCCGTCTCTTGCGAGAGCAGTCAGGTGACCGGCCCCGCAACACCCACATACCAGTCCTCCTCTGCTCTATAGCCTAGGGTTAGGGTTAACCTAACCCTGACCCTAACCCTCAGGCTAACCCAAACCCTACACCCATTAACATCATAACAGAATGACGAGGCAATGCGTAATCAAACAAATACAGAAACAATGAAATTGCGTATTAGTTTGGTAATACAAAGGCTACGGAATTGAAACCAAGATGGCTATGCAGGATTGGGTCACACAAACAACACCACATGACCACATGTTCTTCCCTCCACTAGCATTGGAAGTAGGGCTACTGCAGACGGGGTCCGTTTTTAGAAGAAATTAGCACTGCTTTGTTCCAACTTTGGCTCCTGAATTTCCCCAAGGGGATGAATAAAGTATCCATCTATCTAAAGAACACCATCAATCTAAGATTAATACACCAGGGGCATGCAAATAGTCCATGAGGTAAACATTCAACGTTCAGCAATTTAAATTTTCCCTATCTGTCATCAGTTTGAGATCAAATGGGCTACTTAGAAAAAACATCAACAACAACCAATCAGCACCCGGCACGGTGCTGTTATGTGTCGGGCTTTGACAACATACGGGCGATGACACAGGTGGCACGACAGACCGACAGACTGAAGGCCGACTGCGGGCCGACCACGACGGTAGCCAGCGGTTCTACCTCGGGAGAGGTTTAATAATCAACCGTGGGACGCACCGAGTCGACCTCAAGCAGAGGGGGAGGAGATCTGAACGAGGAGGTGGTGGGGCGCACCCGCCTCCTGGTCCTCCGCTCCTCAGCTTATAAATCCCGCAGTGTTCTCTCTGCCCTTTTGTAACCTTTGAAGACGGACGGCCGCAGGCCAGTGCGTCTTTTTATACAGAGACCCATACGTTCACTTTGCAACATCATTTCCTTTGAAAATACTGGCCCACGCGCACACGTGCACACACACACCACAGAAACAAAAGTGTGTGACTCAATAGGACCTACCCCTTTAAGGTAATTCCTCAATGGCCGCTATCACCAAGAGTATACTAGTACTGATCTTAATCTACTCTATAAAACATGAGCCTTGCCCACATCCTAATCTGGGATGGTGCAACGACGTCAAGCCAATTCACCGTTGCCATTGACATGGCAACGGTGAATTGCAAACATCCAATGGCTTAGTCATGGGAATGTCTTGGGGAACATGTAGGCTGTGTGAGATACACAGACAAGTATGGACACCTTAAGATCCTTATCCCTGCGATCACACCACTCTGACTCAGTGACAGTGGTTCAACTGCAGAAGGTTTAGCAATCAATAGCCTTTTACACACAGTTCCTAGCCTGGAAATCCAGACCCACATCTAGAAAGCTGTAGGGTCTGTCAACGAGTAATGAAAGTGGCTCAACTCGAGGGGCGGCACCAAGCACGCATTTCAAAATATCACTGCACGCAATTGGGTAACGCTACGACCAATCAGAAGAATACAAGGGGTGACGTATCCAGACCAGCGGAGCCAGTCGGTAAAACAGCAACGCTTTTTGCCCACCTATTGAGTATTTTGCCAGTTCCCAGAGTAACTCGCTGAGCAATTTCAAACTTTGCTCTCGCACAGATCTCGGAGCTGGTCAGCCTCTAGCTCCTCCCCCCGTGCGATGGTTGGAACTGTGTACCCTGGAAATCCAGAGTACACAGCCCCAACCATCGCGCTCCAACTGTTTACACCCCAGTCCTCCTCTTGACTCGGGCCGCTGAACTTAGAGAAAGTAAGCATGGTGCAACGGCTCTCTGGGGCTGAGCAGGGGTTCCTCTTCGCCACTTGAACCACGTGTTCAAGAGCCCATTGTGACAGGCCTCAGCTTACCCTCCGCCCCGCATCCCAAACGGACACTGGATGTAATGTTGAGTAGCCCGTCGCTTTACTGGTATTCAGCTTCGGCCAACTTCGACACCCCCCCTGCCCCCCCATCCCACCCCACACCCCACACCCCACACCCCACACCCCTCACCCCACACCCCTCACCCCACACCCCTCACCCCTCACCCCTCACCCCTCACCCCACACCCCACACCCCACACCCCACACCCCTCACCCCACACCCCACACCCCACACCCCTCACCCCTCACCCCACACCCCACACCCCACACCCCACACCCCACACCCCTCACCCCACACCCCACACCCCACACCCCACACCCCACACCCTTCCCCAGCCAACGGCAATTTACTCCCCCCGACACAAATGCGATCCATTATGCATCACATCCTCCCCGTCTCCGTGGGCTGGGGACTGCCCCGTCTGCGTTCCCATGAAAAGGCACATTGACCGTCAGGACGCTAAGAAAGGAGAACCGCATTCACAATGCGTCCTTGGGCTCACTCGCTAGAGCGTATATACGTCCAACCCTTCACGTCCAAGTATTGAGACCTATTCATTAAAGGCAGGCCAGTATAATGGACCCCTTTGACACCGAGTGCATATTGATGCACATAGAGTGAGAGCTGTTATTACACAAGGAAGCATTATTCACATCACATCAAAGGTCCCTTGTGGCGTCCCATCATGTGCATCCAGCCGCCAACTATAAACCAGCACCTGTTCTCAGGAGGAAGTAGAGGGACCGAGGATGACTAGATACGCCAGCTTCTTTATCCTTTCTGAAGGGAGTCATACCTGCCCCAGCCATAGACTCCTCCCCCCCCTCATCTCTTTAGTGCTGCCCAGGTAAAGAGCCCGTATGCAAAGCCTCCAGACAGAGAGTGCTTTCGTAAGCAATGGAACCAGTTTATCTAGGCGTGGTGAATTTGCTCTCAGTGTCTTGACGCAGGTCTTACCTACCTACGTCCTATTTAACATCTTGACCGATGAGATCATCGACGTGTGGTGTCAAAGCAATAAAAAACATAGAGGTATGTAGGGTACGGAAAAGTCTCTATCTGGAAGCTGATTGGCTATTGGTTGCTAGGCTACAAGGCATTATTGGACTGGGTGGGTTGACTGTTGGGCCCATCCAGGGTAAATGATAGTGCTGCTCTGTAGCAGGGAGGGGGAATGCACACACACACACACACACACACACACACACACACACACACACACACACACACACACACACACACACACACACACACACACACACACACACACACACACACACACACACACAGTGTATATATAAAATAATGATAACAGAGGCTCCTTCTGTTCTTCCAAACTGCCTCTTCATGTGGCTGTAGGAAGAGCAGATGGCATGACACAGACACACAGACACACAAATACACACGTTCATACACACGCAAAGACTAATGCCAGCGCGCGTCTTAGTCAGCGTTATCATGGCGCCCTGGTGTGAGATCTGCTGCTGACTCATAACGAGCTGACCTGGTTGACGACTATACAGGTAAAAGGGAGTGCCCAGTGTTGGTTCTCCCTGTATAAACAGAGGGCTGTGTGTGTGTGTGTGTGTGTGTGCGTGTGTGTGTGTGCGCTAGTGTGTTTGTGTGTGTGTAGCCATTGCCAACAGCGAGTGAATACCACAGGCGTTCCTGTTGGCATTGCTCTACCCCGGAGCTACTCGCTCGTTACCGTGCAGCCGAGACAGTGAACGATGAAGGACTACTACAGAATAACAACGCAGTTTAAAGAAGGATAGAGCGAAGAAAAGCAGCTCCTCTTGTCAGGCGCTCTGATATACATCAAAGTCCTCCACAATCTGCTGGAGTTGGCCAGGCAGACAAGCCGTCTGACGCGATAAACACACAAATTAGTGTTTACAAATTTGAACATCAGGAGGCTATGCCCTCCATTTTCTATCAAACACACTCAATTCAGCAGTCGACCACAAAGAGAAAATCTGACAGCAGCGATGGCAGGCAACAGTTTACAGTTAAGCCACAGTCAGGAGTTATTTTTCTCCAGACAAATAACTTGGCATGAGAATAAAGAAACCATTTCAGGCTGGCTCTAGGGCAACTGTCTGGAGACAGCCATGCCTGAGATCAATGCGTCCTCCATCCGGCTTTCCATCCTCTGAACTCTGCCATGATACAGCCAGTCACACTACATCATCCTGCCCAGGAATGCAAATAGGCCATGAGGTTCAGTTTGACGCACTATAGCGCTTATTTAGATAGCCATACGGAACTAAAGTTACCAGAATATAAATAAACTGAAAGGCCGGGTACAAATCGACCATAGATGGACCACTTGGTCTTTGTTATTTAAAATAAACCAGGAATAGCAACATCTGTTTAGAACATTATCGCAAGACGTGCCGTGGCCTTTCACATGTTTGATAAGATCCTTCGAGCAATTAAACCTGACCATAAAATAAACAACCAGGCCTAATTAGTCCTTTCTGCCAGGTTATCACGTGTGCAGCGATTGTTTTGACAGATTTACAGACCTTGAGTAGCCAATAATAAATTATATTCTGATTGGAACTAATCTTTGCAATGTGACCCACCCCTATCCCCATTGGTCATTATAGGCTTGTTCATCAGGAAGTGATGTTGCAAGGAAGCATTGTTGTTGCAATCAATTTAATTTACCTAAGTTAAGGTATGATTTAGGTTAACGTTGATTCAGGGTTTTACTACAATTCTCTTGAGCCCTCTTAAGTGTCAACAACAAAGACTTCCATTATGCATTGTGATGAATAAGCCCTATGGAAAAGCCAACAAGCTTGTGTACTAACGGAACAATTCTGAAAGATGGTTGATCACGATGCATGGGATAACATCAACATGTGACTAAGTTAAAGACTTGTGAGTCCACTCAATCCCAGCCTTCATGCACATTTTTGGCAATAACCACACTGTTTATAATGCTTGTGGAAAGGAAGTTACACTTAATGGTTACCTTCCAGATTAATTCTGAATCAGTGCTTTAAACCGGAAACAACATCCAGACCACTGGGAGTCTAGACATGTGAAATGGATGAATGGCCAAAGTACGTTAACCTTTACATTTAGGCCATTTAGCAGACGCTTTTATTCAAAGTGACATACTATAAGACTACCAGCCAAAAGGTACTGGTCGATATAATTTATAGTGTGGTTCTGCTATACACATGGTTTGAGAAACCTATCGTCGCGTGTGCAATCAAAGAGAAGCTTAATATGAGTAATAAGCACTCATAGCCTTCAGGTATAAAAAAATAAGGTGTGATAATAGCGAGTGAAACCTGTATGACTCTCTACTTGTCCTTGCCTCATCACATGGTTGATTGGAAGGGATAGTGGAAAGACCGGCTCACCCACCTCCATCAGAAACGTTATTCCGAACAGCAGCAAATGATTTGTGGCTTGACACGACGGAATCGTTGGGTATTACGATTCATCCCAGGCTAAAACTGACAGCGGGGGCGGGGGCGGGGTCTCCCCCAAATACCCTCTGCACATTACAGCCTGCGGGGCTCGGAATAACCCGGGAATGAAACAGCCAGGAGACACGACGCTCCGGAATGCAATCACACAAGTAACAAGATGCTGAAATCAATTTCATTCCATCTCCCTCCCTCCCTCCCTCCCTCCCTCCCTCACCCCCTCCCCCATCATTGTTTCTCCGAGCACTAGCCTCTTCATGGTCCCTCGAGTGTGCCAGTTTACATCACTGTAGATACAATGTAGAGATGCTGGTTATTCAACATTGTTTTTTTCTCCACTAAATCGGATATAATCCACAGTCGATTCCTTTTGACCTTGGTGGCGGCCATTTCTTTTCCAAATCGTTTGTTTGTTTTTCTTGCAAATGAGGGTGTTCTACATTAAAGGCCTCACAAAAAAAAAGATTTCAGCAAATGTGTTATGTTCGTATCAAATAACTTCTGTTTTTGGTCACCACTGGGCATTGGAACATGAAGCGAATGACTACAGAACAGAACTGAACACCGAGTACAGGATCCTCTGTAGACACTCAGACAGAAGCAGAGGGAGAGCATGTGTTATGAGGGGAGGGATGCACCAAGCGTTCCACGTCGGAGGTCAACCCTTCTGCCCAGTGCTTACGTTCTCAGCGAGATCAACAGCAAGACACCAAGCATAGCTCGGGAGGCTCTCCTATACCACAGTGGGCCTGTACGTTGTGTTACCATCATAATGTCCTTCCTGTTCATCCAGCAAACTTCCTTATACAGACGACAGGGTGAATGGGGGAGGGGGAGGTCAGATTGACTGATTTGTGGTATGGGAAAAATTATTTGCTTTGATCGTCTAGGTTAAGATTATTGTTTTTCTTATCTTGTAAAAAAGGGTTATCTACCCGCAACTCTGACTCACAGCCGAACAGGTATCTAGAATCTAGATCAGTCGTTCTATATTTGTATGTCTGACTCTGCGGCAATATAGAGCCTCACATTCACACCCTGTGTGTGTGTGTGTGTGTGTGTGTGTGTGTGTGTGTGTGTGTGTGTGTGTGTGTGTGTGTGTGTGTGTGTGTGTGTGTGTGTGTGTGTGTGTGTGTGTCCAATGGGACCTCCCATTGGGCAGAGAGCCTGCCTGCATGATGGCAACAACAACTATTCACCCAAAAGAAGAGGGGGAGGGGGGGGGGGGTAATGGTGGGGGGGGGGGGGGGGGCAGGAGGCCAAAGGGAAAGGAAAAAACAAAGAGGAGACTTGAGGGTGAGAGGTGACAGATAACGGTAACGCAGATCAAGTGAACCAAAGGAATATGGGGCAGATGGAAGGAACGAACACTGCATGCGAGGGCCAAGGTCTTATTGGTGTGTGAGTGCGAGTGTGTGTGTGTGAGTGTTTGTTTGGGGGGGGTTTCCTGACCGATGCCATTAGAGACACCATGCTTATGTCATCGTCCGGTTTCAAGAACATGACATCATCCCTGTTAAAAGGCACATGCATCTTGGCTCCGGCCATAATTAGAAATCTATTGTGAATCACACTATCCTCCTCCTCCTCCTCCTCCTCCTCCTCCTCCTCCTCCTCCTCCTCCTCCTCCTCCTCCTCCTCCTCCCCCACCAGCCACCTTCAATTCACTTCCCTGCTCTTCCACTCTATCATGTCATGTATTATTAGTACCCTCATATCCATCCACAAAAGATTGTATTGCTCTATTCCTCAGTCGTGGGTGTCCTGTGCTGGCTTTTGTTGTGGGAGAGTGCACACAGATCACTCCCATTCCCTATCCAACCCATTTTCATTCATTCGGCTCCTTTTCCTATTTCCTTTTATCGCGCGGCCTACTTTAGTGCGTTTCTTTTGTAATTGAACCTGTATTCGTCTATCTTGACACCCGTTGAGATTAACATTGCTGTCAAGGAGTGAATTCAGGGTGTCAGAGAGACAGTGTAAGAAAGATCCATAGGCATTTTACACAAGCATGTAGGAATTATCGGTTTAGACAGGACTACTCAATTGTTTTTGACCTGAACAATTTAGATCAGTTTTAGATCAAACAGCTGAAGACGTGAGGAGCTCATCTCCAGCGTCGAAGAGAGGGTTAAGCTCCTCAGATAAATAGCGTAACGCAAGCTTGTGTGTGGCGCATTTCACAAATCTATTACTGATTCTGATACAACATCGCTCATTACAGCACTTCTTCACAACTGCGGTACTAAAGAAAGAACCACAAAAGGGTCGTAGCCATGGGGATAACACGCCCCCCCTTCCTACAACTCTCTTTTTTTATTGAACATGTTCTGTCTGGAGCTGTTTGTCCGTCCTGGACTACTGCATAAACATGGTGGAACAAGATGGCAGCCTACATGGAGGAGGACCAGCTCTCTATGCAGATATAAAGGGATCATTCTAAGGTAACAAACACATTACGATGTTCATGGGATTATACACCAATTAAAAAAGTATATTGATGGGAGATATTTATGAATATTATATTCAATTTCTGCCATATCCGTTGCCACTGTGGC
Source organism: Gadus macrocephalus (assembly GCF_031168955.1). Classification (NCBI taxonomy): domain Eukaryota; kingdom Metazoa; phylum Chordata; class Actinopteri; order Gadiformes; family Gadidae; genus Gadus; species Gadus macrocephalus. Next base: position 15,085,319 of record NC_082387.1, read on the forward strand.
CACAACTAGCTGCCACAACTAGTGCCACTCAATTCTAGACCCTGCACCTTTTACGCAGAGTGTTGTGCCGGTAAACATCATACTTGTCACATAAATACACGCATGGTTAGTTTACCTTGGATTGAGTATGGTGTTATAACTGTGCACACATGTGCACACCTCTTCCAAACAGAGAGCTACCCACAAGAAGTGCTCAGAAGTCTGCGCTCTTGTCCTTCAAACCAACACAGCCATGGCTTAAACCAAGAGAGCTACCAAGGCTCCAACCAAGTGTCCTACCCTTGGTTGGAGCCTTGGCAGCTGCCTTGGTTTCAGCCATGGTCTCCCATCCCTTCCACCTTACCACCAACCAAGGACCACCATGGGTCCCACCCTTGTTTGGGGCCTTAGTACCGGTCTTGGCTTGGGCCACGGTCTCCCCTCCCCCCCACCTTACCGCGTCCTGAGGGCGTGCCACGCGGCGTCCACGTCGGCGTACAGGTTCTTCTCCGAGGGCTTCCCCGAGCTGGCGCCGTAGCCCGAATAGTCGTAGGAGAAGACGTTGCAGTTGATCCGCGAGCCCAGGCCGATGTAGAAGCTGCTCATCTGGCCCAGGTCCACCGCGTTGCCGTGGGAGAAGAGCAGCGTGTAGCGCGCGTTGGGCGAGCAGCGCACAAACATGCAGGCGATGCGGTTGCCGCGGGAGGTGCGCGTCATGAAGCACTCGATGGCGTCCTTCTCGCGCGACGAGTACTGCCAGTCGGCGCGCTCCGACAGCTGCAGGCTCCAGCGGCTGCCGCTCTCGTCACACAACAGGCTGTAGGTGGGCTCCGGGGGCAGGAAGGCCAGCTTGGAGGCGATCTTGCTGGGGCACGGCGGACAGCAGAACAGGCAGCAGAGTTCGCTCAGCGATAGGTTGTTCATACTGGGAGCTCTGCACGGCGGAGGGAGAGAGAGAGAGAGAGAGAGAGAGAGAGAGAGAGAGAGAGAGAGAGAGAGAGAGAGAGAGTTACTGAAGTTCACTTCAACTGCGACAACCAGGGGAGGTAGTAGATTAAATACTGCCGTTGCTCATCAGGACTTCAGAGCAGGGCCAGTGACTGACTCAGAGACAGTTGCAGTAAGCCGACAGAGTGGAGACGTGGAGAAGGAAGCTAGGAAGAGAGAAATGGTATACGTCACTGGAAACTTGGCTGTCACGATTTTTATTTCAAATTGAGAATAGATAAGGCTGGTGTGAGACATAATCTGCAAGACTTCTACAATGACGGAGTTATTGTAGCATATTATGAAAAGACCACAGTGGATACAGATATGCTGTTACACCTGTAGTAACAAGCTTACTACAACCTTTATGCCCAAATTATTTCATGCTGCCTCTCAACATTGTTCGTATGATAGTGAGGAATACCTCACCTACGCTATCTGCTGTTTGAATACAAACATCAGGTTAAGGAGGCATATGATAAAGAAGCAGCCCTCTCAAGGGACCAATCAGAAATAGTAATGTACGTTGCGTACATTTACCTGGTCAAAACAGCCTCTGCAAACCCTGTTTGGTATAGACTAACTATTGATTTCCACATGGCCCCAGTACCGCCACAATCATTAGAGAGCTGGGGCCCTCATGAGCACTGGCTCCTTCTCCGCCTGAAGGCAGGGCGGCCACTCAGACACTATCGACTCTCTGCCCTCCTCTTCTCAACTGCCAACCCCAGTCCTCCCTGATGCCTTTCTTTATAAGGTGTTTTATTTGAGAATGATTGGAATTTGTAGTATCCACAAAAACGGTTAGGCAATAAGAAGACTATTTTCTTTATGCCCAAATACTGAGAGATGATATTTCTCTCGGGTACAGCTTTGGAATTGAATAATGGCTTCACCACGTGATACAGAAATACACTACAATCCCGGACTAATTCGCAAGATGTCAGAATGGAGACGCAAATGACTGTATTGTGCTATATAGAGGCTCCAAACCTAACAGTTAAAGATGATCCTATATGAAGCCTTCCCCTCACGCAAAGGCATTCGGGTTATTGTTGGCCCATAATGAACATCGACATGATGTACTACTACTACTTACATTTCTGCTTCGCTTTTGGTCGACGGAATCAATTAGAAGAGGAACGATGCATCCATTGCATCCACGTTACCTGGTGCGTCCTATAATAAAGGAGACCGCGCGTCTACATGGACCCCTCCGGTTTTGCTTTCCCTTCCGAGCCAATTTATCTTCTCGGACCAGATGATTGACAACAAGTATATCCTCGCCTAGATTATCCCTGGCTCCTTTCGTGGGGTCGGAAGCTAATAACGCTAACAGTGTGACCGCGATCAGCACAGCAGCTCTGTTTTTCCTCCCCAGTAAGTATTTCAGTCCTGAGCGCATGAACCCTTTTGTTTCGCTTCCCTTCGCTTCAAAAAGCTACGACATGTCATCACACCGTCCTGAGATTAAACAACCCAGAGCAACGACAAGGATACATACAACGAATGGCATTGGTGCGGTTTGAAAAGGTCTGAAATACACACATTTCTTGCCTGGTATGATGGTCGGTGCGCCAGACTGGATCCACACAGGGTTGCCTCCTTCAGTGTTGGTTCTGCTCCTCGGATCGACGCTCTGAGCGTTCGGAAGAGAGGGGCGGTGATTGACAGCTATATGGTCGAATGGAGGAAGGGAGGGGCAATGATTGATAGCTTTATGGTGGAATGGTTTATTGGTTAATCAAATGTGCTGAAATACCAAGGCAGGTACAAATCATTTGAGGTAAATCAGCCCTACATCTCAGTGGGAATCCATATGGATTGATAGACTCGTTCAATGGCAAACAAAATATGACTGTCACGGTTAAAAGGAGAAAAAACAACAAGACGTTTATCAGGGCGTGACCGGATGATGCATGCAAATTCATTAACGCACAAATTTAAACCATAACATTAATAATTTGTAATTTAATTATTCTATCGTGTTAAGGAAATCGTCGCTTACATGTATTTATTTATTTATATCTCGGCAGAGCTGGGGTCACGTGCCTTCGAGTGACGTAGCGTGTGACGCGCCGCGCCTGGCCCGTCTGCTTCCGGGTTGCTTCAGGGGCAGCATGTGTTTGTAGCGTTTTGGATTTTAAAACGAAAATCTAAACTCTGACTTCTGGTTAATAGATCGTCAACATGAGCAGCCAAAAAGGCAACTCTTCTCGTTCGCGGCCACAGAAGCATAAAAACAGTGTGGCCTTCAGAAACGACAAATACGGAGCCACCATACAAGTGAAGGTATGGTGATTTAACGTGAATTCTGTCTCCGTGGAGTGTGGGTACGACGATCAACAGTTATTGAATGCCTTGAGGTTGTCATCAACTCAAGAAACATAATCATGTATTATGATCGTTAACTGCAATAGGATCAGTTACATGCCAATTTAATTGTGAGTGCTCATTTAAAACCAACGCTGGCGTTTTCCCTTCTACGTTGGTACCTTTCGACTGTTCGAAAATAATCTTGTGTTGTAAATCCAAGGTCTGTGGTGTTTCGTTTTTGATTGTAGATAGCAAACTCGAAAATCCATAATGGGCTCTGTCAAAGATGCAAAGATGTGTTGGAATGGAAAGTGAAGTACAACAAATATAAATCGTTGACACAGGCAAAGAAATGGTGAGAATCTGAACTTTTACAACATGAATTCGTGCACATGTTTTATAATCGCGATCAATGCGATTTTGTGATCTCTCTTGACAATCTCACACACTTGCCCACTCATAATTTCTCGCATATCTTATTCCAGTGTGAAGTGTTTCCAGAAGAACGTGAAAGATGCATATCACATCATGTGTAAAGCCTGCTCGATCCAGCTTGAGCTCTGTGCCAAGTGTGGGAACAAGGAGGAGATAGTTATTCCGTAAGTTTCCCAAAGTGTGTGTGTGTGTGTGTGTGTGTGTGTGTGTGTGTGTGTGTGTGTGTGTGTGTGTGTGGTCTCAATACAAAGCTTAATTTTGTTTCACACTTGTGCCATCTTGTGGACATTAAATACACTTTTAATTAGAGGACCAATGAATGGAGATGTTATCGTGACCTGATTATGCAATATCCTCATGTCATGATAAGAGCTCATTTTAATTTTCACGTCGGTGTTTTGATCAGCACAAACAATGCTAGGCAGTTGTAAACCGTTGGCAACAATTATTCAACATTTTGCATTTGCATCTATATTCACCACATGTTAGTACATCAAATGTATTATGTTATCCATATTAAAAGCAAAATGCTGCTACGAGTCCCCAAACACAAGCAGAAATGCATCCCCTTACATCACAGAGCGAATGCAAAACCGCTTCATTTGTGTGCGACTGCCATATAGAGATATTTACATAATCAATTATTCTTATTGGGGGTTTGCACACTGAACACTTTATAACTCTCTGGCTTTAAAAAATCAAGGAATGACGGTAGGTATAACATCCCCATGAAACCAACCAGACATTCAAGTTTATATTTGAAATGGATATCATTCTTGCCTTTAATGGAACAGCAATAGATTCCGCATCAGATTAAATAACTTAGTGCCAATCCCTTTCGTAAACAAAGCAACAAACATATTATCCTTCCTGGCAACTTCTTTGTATTGCATAGAGAAACAGAATGTGATCTGTTGAGATCAAGATGGTCTCACGATAGCCTGGTCCTACCAGTCTCTCCTACTTCATTTCATTTGCACAGGGAGTCTGGACCCACTCAATTGACAAACGTTAACTCACTTGAAGGCGGGTGTCTGTTGAAGTTTAAACTATTGGAACTGCCCAGGGCCACTCTGGATCTGCCGTAACCAATCGCTAACGTTTGGCCGGGAATCACGTGGCGCGCAGGCTGTAAACAAACCAAACACTGTGCGACGAGATGTCCGTGAACAAGAGCTGACCTTAACGTCATTGTTCTCAGCCACTCCCTCTGTCCGCTGATTGTACGCACACAATTTGGACAGAGTAAACCCAAGAACATAACGCAGACGTAGTACTGAAGGGAAATGAAAATTTAGCGCAAGTACTTAGGCGGGCAGAGCCAGGCTAGTCTCACCAGGCTATGGGTAAACATTGGGACAACTGCATCACACCAGGAAATGTCTGTTCTATGGCTTCTTTCGGGGACAAGGGGATCTTTTTATCATCTTTTTAGGCAGCCACATGGCTACTTGTAGAGCACTACTGGCTTCTCTGGAAGCTAAGCAGGGCTGGTGCTGGTCCATCCGTGGATGGGAGAACAGATGGTGATGGAGGGCGAGTAGGGGGGCTCATCCCTCTGGCCTATGAACCAACCATAATGCCCCAGAATCGAACCGGGGACTCTGGACTCCCTGAGGCCACTAAAGACCCCATGGCACTTGTCACAAGAGTAGGGGTGCTGACCTCTGTGTCTCGGAAAAATTCCCAAACCAGTTATTGTACCAACATGGTTCCCTAATCCCCCCCCCCCCCCCCCCCTGGTCTTTATGCACCTCCCAACTGTGACAGCAAGTCATGGATGAGGTTTACCTCATATCCAACACAAGCACACATACACGAGTACACACGCACATTCTTACTATGTAAAGGGCTTCGGGTACCTAGGATAGCACATTATAAATGCATCAATTATTGTTATTAACATCCTTGTCCTTTCTCCCCCCTTCCTCTCCAAAAAAACATAGAATAAATCCTGAAGTGGAGGAGGAGGGTGAGCAAGGAGAAGAGGGTGACAAGAAGAAGAGACTGAGAAAGAGGAAGGATTTGGAGGATGATGATGATGATCTAAGTGACTTTGGGAGTGACGACGATGATGATGATGGTGATGATGAAGACGAAGACAGTGACTCCAGACCAAGGAAGACGCTCAACAAACTGCCTGTGCTCCCTGATATCTCTGGGGCCACCATAAAAGACTGAATTCACGATTGGGTTTCATTTCATTGCCCATTACATTATCCTTGATATGCTCCCGGATCATAATATTGGTTTGTATTTACCAAGCGTTCTTTTTTGTTATGTGTTATTGATCCGCTGTCAGAGAAGTTGTCGACGTGCTGAACTGACTTTTGAATAAAGAGCTTAGGTCTGTTGAAGCGCGATACGTTTCTCACCATTGGTCTGTAGAGCAGTCCAGGCCAGTCTTGGCTCTGTCATCTTGACATCGCTCAGGAAGTGTTGTGTGTGTGGAAAGCACCCATGACGATGTTGCAAGCTCGGAGTCCACCTTCATGGCCTTTGAGGCCGAGTCATGCTAGGGCTCTGGACTGGGGCAACATTACTTCCTGTTCCGAGTTGAGTTGCTATTGTCGGTGTAAAAGAGGCATAATCTGTAGTCGTTACCCCAGACTCATTAAACTGACTCAAAGTTAACTAGTTGTTCTTAATGTTGGCTTTGAATGATTCATATTAAAAACCTATAGCGTGTGTGTATTCAAAGTGGTGGAAACGCAGCGGAGAGAGAATGAAGGGGAGTGAGAAGCTGACCTCATGCCACCGGCATACATGCAGGGAGGGCCGGATTAAGAAAATGGCCTTTAAGGGCTGCAGCCCCAGGCCTTGCCAGCAGGGGGCCTCATGTCGAGAGGTGTCAAATGAACGCGTTCTTAATTGTAAAATAGTTTTTATAAACCTTGTTTGTATGTAAGGCTAATTCAAATGTGTTCCACCCTGGAGATTTTGCACTTGCACTGTAGGCATATCTGACTGCCTTTCTGTGAGTATTAATGGCCATTCCCTGGCTAAATAGTTTTTGCTTTGGAATAAATTAAAATCTGTACATTTACATTACTGATTTATTATAGACATATAGCTGTATGTCATGGCACATACATTCATTCCTTGGCTTTAAACTGTGAAGTGTGCGATCAGTTTCTTAGAGTCGTTATATGGACTTCAAAGTGCTGATGTGTCAGTGCACGTGCCGAGGGTTTGTCTGTCACGTGCGTCGGAGCGATATAGGGGCCTCGACCTGGTAAATAGCCCAAGGCCTCAACATTTGTTCATCCGGCCCTGCATGTATGTTTAATGTTGGTAAATAGTGCTTCTGATTTATGTTCTACACAGCTGCTGAACTCACTATTATTGTAGTGAGTCCCTCTACCGTTCTTTTAGAAATGTTTCAACCGTCTGTGCCAGATGCATGTAGCACAAGCTATGTTCAGGAACGTCTATCCATGTTCCCAGGATCCTCTATTCCCTGTTCAATATTTGAATATAACAAACACTAACCCTCGTATTGTGTTTCGGTCAAATTTGACCCATTTCAAGGTTAGCTATTTCATAAATATTATCCAGTTTATTTTATTCTGTCCAGACGGTAAACGTGTCGTCCCCAAGGTGGATGTAAAATAACACAGCTGTACTGTCTCCGTTTGAACGCTGTAGGGCGCCATCCCCCCACGGCTTCTGAATTCCGACGAAAGTGAAACCTAAAATACCACCAACAATGAAATTACCAATGATGTTTGGAAACACGAATAGACATATAAATAATGCCTTGATCGCAGTTATATCAGAGTAATGTGAACACATCATAATTACACATTTCTCGGAGTCGGAGATCCACTCGACTGCCGCAGATGTTCTGTTTCAGAGACCGAAGTAGACGGAAGGATAGGCCTACTAAAGATCTTACTTTTTTTCTTCAGTTACTGCAGTTATTGGCCAATAGTATGAACATGTGCGAATTCAAAATGATCGCACGGCCTAATTCAACGCTTTTGAAAGTGCATATCATTTTGGAGGTGTGAATGTATTTATTTAAGGTGATTTGCAGACAAAGCCCCTTCTCAACAGGTTAATCCCCTTCCAGGGTCAAGTTCGACTTTTACATGAGAAACGAGCCGTTATGCAGCTGAGCGTTTACATGAGAAACGAGGCGTTATGCAGCTGTCGCGGTGGAAAAGGAGGGTCGGCTAATGCACGTCGTCGACTCGTCATCCACTGTATTCTGGTCCGCAGCAGGAAGTCGCTCGACGATCCTGAAACCTGACACATTTATGAGCGCATCCACTCGGTAGTAACGCTCATTTCGTCCTGGCCGAATCATGGCAGCTTCTGAAGCGTGTTCCTCCTCCGCCGCAACCAACTTCAAGGTGTTCAGGGGAACGATCGTCCACTCGACCCAGGAGGAAGCCCTGGTCATACTGGAAGATGCGCTGCTGGGGGTGGATTCCACCGGGAAGGTCTGTGGCGTCTTCTGAGATATCTGTGAAGAGGGGAGAAAACTTGCAATCTGTGTAATAACTTGTAACAGCGGGACCACTATTCTTCTACCAGGATCCAATAGCGCTGTTTTATTTGCAGTATCAAATCATTATTAATATCGTTTACGAGTGTGCATGACAGTACAAGCAATAAAAATACACATAGCTCATTCTGTTATTTTTAATCAAAGGCTTGGATGAATATATTATTTATTATTTTGATGTGTTGGGATAATAACTTGTATCAAGTAAGCCTATGTTGTAATCTCTTTTTTATGATATATCTGATAAAAAAACATTTCGTTAAAGTCCAGAAATGTTTGATTTATTACATATTTTCAACAAAAAGGTAGAGCATGTGTGATTCAATTGGATAGGAAAGACCTTGGGTCCTACGCTCTCGGTCCTGCGGGCAATCGTCCCTGGACGTGAAAGAAACATACTGTTCTGTGTGTAGGCTGGCGCTGATCCAGTCCGATGAAATGCAAAATATTTAGTCAATCAAAGTCCCCCAGGAGAAATACATTTTGTTGTTGACAACGGTACAATATATTTAAGCAGTTAGTGGCGTCTGTGTTGAGGCAACCCGTCAATTAGCGTGAAAGCATAGAGGTAGGCAGAGATGCAGAGAGCAGAAATGCCATTCCCAGCCTTCCTTCAAGGACCCTACTCTCACGTAGGCCTACAGTAGGCTACATTGCAAAGACCGTATATGTTATTTTTTGTTCGAACTAATGCGGGTATTTGAGTTAGCCAGCAGCTTGGCATTCTAACTACATTCAGATTATAATGCAAACATGCCTTGTCTTGTGTTCATTATTAGATTTCCTTTGTTGAAAAAGGCCCGGAGCTGGAAAAGGTGTCTGCAAAGTTTGGATTCAACCCAAGTGCTGTTACTCAACTATCACCTCAGTGAGTGGATGTTTTTAAACCATTACTGGATATATACATATAATATATATACAATATATAAATATATATATATATATATATAGCCTGGTCAGTCAATTATTTTAAACCTGCATATAATGGAATGGCATTGTGCTACTACTCATGTATTACTTATATTGTATTACTTAATTATATGGCCTTATTTTGTACAACATGATCCCAAATAAAGCATCATGTCTTTAGCTGTTACATTTCTAAATGTCTGCCTTAACATCCTCTGTGCCCCATCCTACACGGCAGGGAGTTCTTCATGCCCGGCCTGGTGGACACCCACATCCATGCAGCCCAGTACAGCTTTGCAGGCACTGCTCTGGACCTGCCCCTGCTCGACTGGCTCCAGACCTACACCTTCCCCGTGGAGTCCAGGTACTCGGATCTGGAGTTCGCCCGCGAGGTCTACACGCACGTGGTGGTGAGTGCAGCCCCTCTCTCTCTTCTCTGTCTTGTCCCAGGTCGCTACACACTGAGGCCCAATCCCATTTCTACCCCTTACCCCTTCCCCATGTTTTGAAGGGGGAAGGGGTAGGGGTAGGGGGAAGGGGGAAGGGGGAGAAATGGGATTGGGCCTAATTTATTCAAAACGGAAACAGTCAGAAAACAAGTCGGCTCGTTGAATCAATTGGTTTGGTAACTAGGCTATTCTACTAAATAGCCTCAAAGTAAGGAACGTGATCCAGATTATTTTATATCATTGCCCTGTATCAGCTGGATATTATGCTTATTGCTTGTCCATATTTCAGAAACGGACCTTGAGAAATGGTACTACAACCGCCTGCTACTTCGCCACCATACACACAGACGCCTCCCTCCTGCTAGGAGAGATTGCGAGTAAGTGTACATCTTTAATCCTCATCAGCCAGTCACTGTTAACCTCTACTGTTAACCTCTTGAGGGCAACCAATGCCATGCCTCTAGGTTTGGACATGCGCTCGGCAACTAGTTAGGCAGCGATTCTTTGTGTGTCCCTTTCTTTCTTTGGCCTCATGATAGCATAGGAAAATGTCAAACTGCAGAACCGTAAAAAGTGAGATGAGTTCTAGAATGCTAATGTTAGCGGCAGGTATTGCTCATGCTTGAACTACAGAAATACATTAGTAATACAAATACAAATACTTTTTTTCATAATTACGAGATAAGCATTACGTTAAACCAACTATCCAAATATCTTGTAATTACAAGAAAAGATCATGCAAGATAAAATGTCTAAAGAGAACAGTATACAGTCTAAAGTGGTTACTTATCAATTGAATCTTCATCCCCAGAGGACCTGTTTGAGGCCATCACTACCAAAAGCATTTAAACATGTGAGAAAGTCATGCGACATACCCCTGGGCCTATGAGATTCTCATCTTAAAGTCTATCATAATAACTATTGTTTAATGGAACACAATCCGTCCCCTTACAAAATAACGTGAATGTAACAACAATAATTATTTCTATATAACTGTACAAAACATGAAATGTATCTCATGCGGAAATTGAATCCGCCATTTATGCTATGGTCTTGTTTTATCCACTCTGTTCCAGTAACATCCACATTGATTATTTCAATTGCAATAAAAATCAAATAGGTGCTATCTTTCATTTGTTGCCGACAAAACATAGCCCTTGTAGTTGTGCAAATTCACTATGCACTTTGACTATCTAATCTTCAACAATAACCCAAGGCCTAGTGAGGAAGAGGTTAGGCATATGTTTTTTGTTTGCATACCAGACCATGTCAGGGCTATAAATCTATGGGAAAAACAAGAACTTCTAATGATAGTTGGATCCATCCACTATTCCTGGGGTGCATCTGCTTTGATGTGGAATTGTTCAACACATGCTTGTGCACACACACCTGCCCCTACACCTGTTGAGGCTGTCTGGTTCATGTTGCATGGGGAGAATGACGAAGCTCCACAACAAGGATCAAAGTTTAGTTTCCAGCATTGTTTGTCTACTAGTAGGGACTCTAGCTTTGTCAATCAACAACTATATTTAAAGAATAACCAATTTAACCCACGTAACTGAGATAACCTTAAATAACCTTAACCTGAAGAACCTTAGCACCTTAATCTGCTGTTTAGGACAAGATGTGTCTGTGCCTGTATTACAATATCATTGAGAACATAACTCGAACCTTCACCCTGTTTATAGAGTCATAGGCTTGCTTATCTCTCGATTGGTTTGTGTTTATGGGTCTGTGTGCGTGCGTGGGTGTGTAAGAGATTAACAGTTGCATAAAAATACTTACCTTGTGGGGATTCACAACATAACGATAAGATGAGAATACTTACTACACTATATAATACTCCCTCGAAGCCCAGGCAGACATATGTCTTCCAAGGCTTCAAGTTATGAGTTTGCTGTCAAACCCCAGTTTTTTTTTGGCCCGGTCGATCTCTTTTCTTTGATGTTTTCATCGAAACAATATCTGCCTTTTCTCAAAGTGGCTTTGTTTATTGTCTTTGTTTATTGGCTTTCTTCCCTTATAATAATATTGTTATACTTTCACAAAAGAAAAAAAATGAAGTGAAAAGTTGAAGGCCGCCGATGTGCTGAGACGATGCATTCCGTGGTTTATTAGGAAGAGGCCGGCTTTCTGCCTTGGGAACATGTGAACAGAGTCAGGGCATCCCTTCATGACCTCAGGCTGAACTTGAGGCCGTTTCGCTGTAGTTCAGCATGCAATGAAAAAAGCAAGTCCAAAGAAACAACATTAATTGATTTTATTTGCTTATTGTCCGAAGAGTTAACCACAGCAGAACCTAAACATCAACAGCAGAACCTAAACATCAACAGCAGAACCTAAACATCAACAGCAGAACCTAAACATCAACAGCAGTACCTATACATCCATAGCAGAACCTATGCATCCACAGCAGAACCTGTACATCCACCCATAAATGTAGAGCGAGAGATGGAATACCTACTTTATAATCCCTCATCTATTAACTTTGAAACATGGGCTCAGTTCTTTAATACATGTGGATTTGGTTTCCTCGGTGTGATCAGCTCATGTTCCTTTTTCCAGATGACTTTGGGCAGCGTGCCCTGGTGGGTAAAGTGTGCATGGACCGAAACGGGCTTCATGAACATTACAAAGAAGAAACACAGGAGTCCCTGGACGAAACCTCACGGTGTGGAAACACTTTTTATATTATAAATATACATATTACTCATTTATCCTCAAGGGCCTTTGAAGCGGACCATATAATATATATATTCTGTGTTATATATTTAAGCAATAGATCACGCCAGGCTGTGGTATGTGCTCATTATACCACTGTTGTGGACAACTGGCGTTGTCCGGCCCCGACGCGCAGCGGAGGGCCGGCGACCCCCTACGAAAGTCTATGACTTTCGTTATGGCGAAACGAAAGTCATAGACACACTACATTTAAAAAGAAACCAAGAAAGTCAAAGTAGCCGTTTTATTAAAGACTACCAAAAAGTAGTCCCTCCTGGCTGCCTTCAAAATGCACGACGGTTGCTATGCAACACACTCTAGCGTCCCTCCGAGAGAACGGTTGTAACGGTTTCCACTTCAAGGCGCGGAGTGATACTTTCACAAAATGATCGGGCGTCATAGCAGTTATGTATACGCTTATTATACAACAGTGAGGAACCAATCAGATCGCTGGATTTAGGCCCCCCGTTGTATAAATATATATATATTAGTAGTTATTTTTATAATCTCTATATTTATATATGCTTACTTAATGCGTACAATACTATTTATTAACTCATCATATCATATATAACCTATTTAAATAGGTTATTATTGTCCATCCTATCCTGCATAAAGTTAACATTTGTTTTGTTTGTTTGTCCTCCAGCTTCATCAGCGAGCTGATAAAGAGGAAGGTACGTCTTCCTCACATTCTTTGTCTTTTGTTCTGCCTTCTGTTTCGACAACTACAACAAAGCCCTCTTGACACACACACACACACAAACACACACACACACACACACACACACACACACACACATACACACACACAGGAGATTGCCAACACAGCCATGCATAAGAGAAGATAAGATATTTATTTTTCATAGTAGGCGTGCAATACAATAATGTTTGCTAGATGTCAAACTGCCAAATTAAAATAACCCTATCCACCAGACCAGCCACGCTGTGCGTGTTTTAAAGAAGGGTGGCTCAACCCGTTCCACTCGATATTGCGGCGTAGAGTCGGCTGTCCAAAAGAAGCATTTATTTGAAAGGTTTACGATAGGATTTTACGATTGGATTTCTGTGTTTAAATCTCCATGTTCTACGTTTCGTTGGTTCCGTGGGTCTGGCAGTACCCCTTGGTGAAGCCGGTGGTCACTCCCCGCTTCTCGGTGTCGTGCACCTCGGAGCTGATGCTCAAGCTCGCGGAGGTGGCCAGGAACAACAACCTTCACATTCAGGTGAGCTTGTCACGTTTATTTTTGCTGACTGGTCCCTAAGCCAACCTCACCATGCAACGTCCACTGTTTCGGGGGGCGGACAAATCATTGAGAGCCGTGCCGTTTTTTTCCCTTTACCCAAACATTGCATAACCCTATTCACCGTTCATGACCAAATGTAATGTTATTATTCAGGCGCCTCTGGGCCAACTGATCTGAATGACCCAGCATCACGCATTGTCTTTTCTTTCCTCAGAGCCATATCAGTGAAAACAAGGATGAGGTGGAGCTGGTGCAGCAACTGTTCTCTGAGTCCGAGTCCTACACGGACGTCTACCGCAAGCACAACCTGCTCACCAGCAAGGTGAGGTGCATGGAGGCGACAGCACTGTAGTGGTGCTTCAAGCCCCGCCCCCCCAGTCCACAGTGTGGCCTGTAGGCAGTCTCTATGGATTCTGAACTCTGACCCGAATGTAGGCAAAAAGGAACTCAGGCAGCAGGTCAAAGCATAGATACTAATTAAGGAGCTAATCTTCAGGACAAACCCAGAACGACCAATGGAACCCACCCAACATACTTCAGAGTCTCCAGGGTGTCTGCTGTTATGTTGCTGAGCTTCTTCTGTTTGACCGCCCTAACGCTGTTCCTGGTCCTACAGACCATAATGGCTCACGGCTGCTACCTGAGTGATGAAGAGCTGAAGATCTTTCACCAGACGGGAAGCTCTCTGGCTCACTGCCCCAACTCCAACCTCTCGTAAGCGCACAATGTCTAACAAAACCTCTGGGCTACACACTGCTACTGCACTGGCATATGGATTTGTCTTTTATCTCTGTCTGTCTGTCTCTCTCTGTCTGTCTAAACTTAAACAATGAAACCACATGCAATGTGGAAATCGAACTGCTCCCCAACAGAAATCCAGATGCTTGTCCTTTTTATGCATTCTCTCTCTCCATGTGCTAGCGCCATACACTGAGAAAAGCCAGACTATCTCCTGACTTTCTCTCTCTCTCTCTCTCTCTCTCTCTCTCTCTCTCTCTCTCTCTCTCTCTCTCTCTCTCTCTCTCTCTCTCTCTCTCTCTCTGTTTCTCCTCCAGGTTATGCAGTGGGCTGTTGGACGTCCGTAAAGTTCTCAGCCATAAAGTTAAACTGGGCCTTGGAACAGGTAGCCAGCCTTATCATGGCATGATGTTCTACGCACAATGTTTTGAAGATTGTCCACCTGTAAATGTTTTTTGGTTGTACGTATGCACATTCAGGGTTAGGGTTAGGGTTGACAGATGAGACAGATGTGTGAGTGTATGCATGTGTCGGATCATACCGTGTCCATCCATGTGTTACATCGATGCGTGTGTTTCGTCGTTCAGACGTTGCGGGGGGGTACTCCCCCTCCATGCTGGACGCGGTGAGGCGAACCCGGGACACGTCCAAGGCCCTGAAAATCCAGGACCCCGCCCACCAGACCCTGACCTGGGAGGAGACCTTCAGACTGGCCACGCTGGGGGGAAGCCAAGGTATCCCACCCCAACCCAAACCTTCTTTTAGGGCATTGTGGAGCTGAGAGATAGGGCTGGATCTGGTTTAGGTATCAGCATGAAGTGCGTGTCATCATGTGCATCACATGATGACAAGTCATGGTCCATGTTAGTGCTGGTCCAGGCCATTGGCCTCAATGCTAGTGGTGGTCAAAAAATACATTGACGTCCAATACTGTGGAAGGCATGCAAAGTGTATGCATAGGGAATAGTATTCCCAAAACTCTCAGCCATGCTGAAGGTGCAAGGTTAACTTATGTGTGGGGTGGTGATTCCCACCCTGTGACCGAATCACAGGGTAGGAATCACCACTCCCCTGAAGCTCCAGTTTGATTTGTTCTGCATATTTTCAAATGCTCCGCAACTATAAATACTTTCATTATACGAAACACTGCAACCGCTGGTGAGGCCAGTTCCCCAAAGCTAGTCTAGTCTTCATTTCCACCTCAGCCTCCAAGAAACTTTAAAAGGAAAAGCACACAGCAACATTTATTGGACCGAAAATGCATGTATTAACAACAGAATATCGCAAAGACGACTAAGACACACAAGCAAGCCAATTTGCAGGGACCGCGCCCACATATCCAACCAATCACAACACAGACATCAATCAACTGACCCAATCACAACTCAAACTAAAAAACAATGCCACACAAAGAAACACGAACCGAGGGAGGGACATGATGACAGCAACCACAATGGCAGAGGCCGTTTGAGGGACAAAGGGTTTTGCCCGGATACACACCCGGATCTATTGGTCAGTTAGTGTGTGACAGCGCTTTATTACCTGTCAGGAATGCTGCAAAGTATATCATTGAATGACATGATCCCTTCTGACCATAACCTCCACAGCTCTGTCCATGGACGACCAGACCGGTAACTTTGTGGTGGGAAAATACTTTGATGCCCTGAGGGTGAATGTGGCTGCGCCTAATGGCCCTATCGACCTGGTTCAAGATGACGGACCAAAGGTACACACACACACACACACACACACACACACACACACACACACACACACACACACACACACACACACACACACACACACACACACACACACCACACACACACACACACACACACACACACACACACACACACACACACACACACACACACACACACACATACACTCACACACACACACACACACACACACACACACACACACACACACACACACACACACGCATGCATACCGATGCCAACGCATTTGCACACATGCATATACACATTATATATGTACGGTATACACACAAGATGCACGATACACACAGTAAAACAGCTGATCTTTAAAGTCTTGACCTTATCGACTCAATCATCAATTATTTCCCTTTCAGGTTCTGCTAGAGAAGTTCCTGAATTTGGGTGAGTGCCAAACGGTCTTACTTTCAGTTCCTCCACTGAAGATGCTGACGTTTGCTTGTCGGTTTGCTGTAGCTGCCTATACTGACTCCTATGTTTGACCGTGTGCTTGTTTTTGGTTCGCAGGTGATGACCGTAACATCCTAGAAGTGTATGTGGCTGGAAGGAAGGTGGTGCCCCTCTCGTAACCTGGGCAGCAGAAGAGAAACAGTGCCTCGTGTCTCTTGGTGTCTCAAACATGCCTAGTGTGAATGTTCTAAGGGCTCTAAAGTTAACTTTGAGTAAAAGGGATCAGCAAAAGGGAATTGTGATACATTTGTTATTTTATGTATGTTCGGGAAATCATAAAATTGGTTTATTTGTTGTACGTGTCCACTTACAGCCTTACACTGAATGTGTGCCGAGCATTTATGGTTGTATCAAATTGTATAACTAATCAGCAACTGACCTCAGCAATTTTAATGCTGAATATTGTAGAAAAAACATGTAATGCTATTGCTCGGATATAATCCTACATTTTGCATATCTATGCGTATATATCTTTATCCTTATACGTTTTCATAACCTGTCAGTTTCCAGCATATACTTTGCAATTATTTTAATTGTAAATGTGTAATCTGTTTTTCAACTAATTCCAATGGGTCTTTTATTTTATCACGTTTAATTCGACTCCACTCTGTCTGTACATCCTGTGCCTTTCTCTGGATCCAAATGTTTCTCCTCATGCTTTAAGGTGTGAATTGTGCTTAATGAAAAAATGCTTATGTAGCTTTTCCAAAATAATTATTGAGAAGGGAAATCTTTAAGAAGGGAAGATCACCATAGGAATGATATATATAATTTACGGAACTAAGAAGTATGAAGGAACCATATGTATCCGGAAATAATGCAATAAATACATTGTGTTCGACATACCTCTCTGTTTCTCCACTGCTTGCACATTTGCAGTTCTTTTTTCAGGGAATTCCCCCTGCTTTGCACAGGGTAGGAAAAACATGTTGCAAAAATGTTGAAGTGCAACGGCTTATTTCCCCTTTTTAACATAGCGGAAATTTGAAATCAGCACCAGCAAAGTTGGACTGAGACAAAACTATCAGCCCAGGCAATTTGAGTTTCCAAGGATCATTGACCGTCAATTAGCGTCTGGAAACTTTGAGACCCAGGCTGGACCTTAACAGACCCAAATTAAACATGTTTACATTTTAAGTATGGATTCCTGCAATTAGGTAGTTTTACATTGTAGGCTATCATATGATATATTATTTGTCTGTTGAACGTGAAACCACTGATTCTGTTGTTTTAGGTAACCCCCCACTCGTTGGGCCAATCCCGATAGGGTCCAGTCTGGTTCAAATCGGTAGGCTATTTGAACCAATATATTTATCTGACATTTGTTTATTGGAAGGCACTAGGTGTGGCACATAGATATTAAAGCTCGCAGTGTGTAGAATTTAGTGGCATCTAGCTGAACCGACCTGGCAGCTACGAAATATACGATTCATAAGTAGGTTTTAATTAGTGTATAATCCCATGAAAAGAATCGCCCCCTGACTGTGGGCCGATCGGAAAACTAGGAGGACTTCAACGAACTCGGTGCTGTTGGTGTGTCACTGAGAGCACACCGAGATCAGTGCTCTCCGCTCTGTCTGCTTACGTTCGTCAACAGATTCCAAAACGTCTGCCCTTTTCCATCATTTCTCAATCTATTATTTGACAAATGTGAAGAATATAATCATGGTGTTGATGGGTAGTCGAACAACAAAATGTTAAAAAAATACTAATTATTTAAGATAAAGTTGTATTGTCACACCGGGAAAGTGCTATGCCAGATGGCCCAACATGGAGCCCCAGACAGAAGGCCTAATCACTGTCGTGAAACTGAAGACTCAGTTTGAAATAACCAAACTATTCAAGATTTTAAGGCAAGGCAAGGCAAGGCAACTTTATTTATATAGCACTTTTCATACACAAGGCAGACTCAAAGTGCTTCACATATAAACATTGTCATACAATAAAATAAAATAATAGATAAGTAAAAGAAAACATATGCAAGAAATGAGTAAAATAGAAAGTGCAATGTATTTAAGAGAAAATTAAATTGAAAGTTAAAAAGGCTTTTTAGTAAGTAAAATTGAAAGTGCAATGTATTTAAGATCAGATCAACAGTCTCTCTGGAACCCAAGTCGGGACTACAACCCGACCTAAAGGAACTTGGTCCTTTCTCTGGAACTCCAATCCAGATTCTAGGACTCTAACCCAGACAGAACTTGGACACAAACTCAGGACTCTAACCCTTATACAAACTCAGGACTCTAACCCTTATACAAACTCAGGACTCTAACCCTTATACAAACAAACTCAGGACTCTAACCCTTATACTCAGGACTCTAACCCTTAACAATATTCTAGGACTCTAACCCAGCTTCTCGGACTCTAGCCCAGACCAAAGGCCTTATTCTTATTCTAGGACTCTAACCCAGCTTCTAGGACTCTAGCCCAGACCAAAGGCCTTATTCAACAAATTCTAGGACTCTAACCCAGCTTCTAGGACTCTAGCCCAGACCAAAAGGACAAACAAACTCAGGACTCTAACCCTTATACAACCTTTCTCTCTGGTATCAGATCATGTATTTTTCTGGTAAAAAATAGAAAATAAAGGGAATGTTAAAAAGGCATTTTAGTAAAATAAAGGTAAAGTATTTAAGATTTAGCAGAAAGCTAAAGCAAACATAAAAGTCTTCAATCTTGTTTTAAAGGTGCTCAGAGTTGGGGCAAGTCTTAAATTCTCAGGGAGTTTATTCCAGCTATTTGTTGCATAGTAGGCCTAACTAAATCCTGCTTTCCCATGTTTCGTGTTTACTCTGGGGATAATTAACAGATTGGTCTCAGAAGATCTTAGTGTTCTAGAAGGCTTATGTAGTGGAAGCATATCAGTTAAATATTTTGGGCCTAAACCATGTAGGGATTTATAGGTTAGCAACATGATTTTAAAATCAATTCTCTGACCTACAGGAAGCCAATGTAACGATTTAAGAATTGGTGTAATTTGTTCAAATTTTTTGGTCTTTGTTAAAACTCTAGCAGCAGCATTCTGAACAAGCTGAAGCTTCTTAGAGTTTGTTTTGGGAGACCTGTAAGGAGACCATTGCAGTAATCAAGCTTACTAGTGATAAAGGCATGTACAAGTTGTTGTAAGTCTTCGGTGGACATGAGCCCTCTAAGTCTTGCTACATTTTTAAGGTGATAATATGCAGATTTTGTAACTGATTTGATGTGACTTTCGAAATGTAAATCAGAATCCATGATAACCCCTAGATTTCTGGCTTTGATTGAGGTTTTCAGGGACAGAGAGTGAAGGTGTTGGGTTACTTTAAGCCTTTCCGTTTTAGCACCAAATACAATTATCTCTGTTTTATCCTCATTTAGCTGAAGGAAATTTCGGCACATCCAGTCTTTCACTTGCTCAATGCACTGGCACAGCAGATCTATGGGCCGATAGTCTTTTAACTCAAATGTAATCAAACTGTATCGCTTTAGCTATTTGTTTAACTCTTCGACTTTATTGGTTTCTACCTCTCTTCTATTTCGTCTACTCTACTCAGCATATATGTTCTTGTATCAGCTCACGTTATCCACTAGGCGGCGTCAAATTAACAAAAACACAACTCTCCTTTTTATTCTTAAAGTTATACATATTAAATAAATTAGTGGGTGGGTAGAGGAAGTGAAGCTACTACAATGAGTTCGTTCTATGCGTTTTACTTGATAGTATCCATAACTGAGAAACGAAATCTCTAAATAATGATGTTAACTTAAATGAGCAATGTGACCAGAAAGGTGAGTCTTCAACGTACACCCGTCTGCACTCCAGGAAGGGTCGGAAGGAACCTTGTTCCGCTGCTTACGCTGTTTACCACCCGGACAAAGGATAGTTGCAACAGGTATGTCCGCTTTATTAAACAATCAATGGATTAATTGCACTTTATTATGCGAGTGTCTATAGTATTTCTAGCGAAATAATGACATGACAAGACAATGTTGACAGTTCCTTTGAGAATTAGACACTACTTTCTCTGATCAGAGAACAGATTTCTCCCATCAAGACCACAGCAAAGTAATAATGGGGCATCTAACGCTTAGGGCGTCACACATGACACACCGGATCTGTCACTTTCATAATCTCACTCCAGCCAGGTACCGAAAGTTGGCAACACTCAGTGATTGATCATGAATGGTGGTATGATTCTTGAATTAATGTCACGAAGTGCAGGCTTTTTTTTATTCGCATTCAATATAAATAAAGTTAAAATGGTACTCTCATTCACAAGCATCTATATATCTATAGATATAAAAAATGTATGCACTTGCATTTCAATTGCAAGACTAATTATTAATTACTACTCCCTTCCCAACGAAAACCTACAGATATTAATCCAAATTTGCTTCCACCAAACCATCCAGCAATGCTAGAAGAGGAAGATTTCCGGGCCTCCGCTACATCACCCTCAGCTCAGCGCCTCCAGAAGAAGAAGAAGAGGTCCAGGAGTGTGAAGAAGATGAAGAGGAGGCAGGAGCTGGATGAAGACGGCTTCGTTCACTCTCTGAGCCGGCTGTGTCTCCTCAGCCTGGCCGACAACATGAAGGCCGTGTGGGTGAAGGACTACGAAGAGAACTATCTAGACCGCTACCACTTCACGTACATCATGGGCCCCATCGATAGCCTGCGTGAGTTCAGCAGAGCAGACAGGGTTAACCCCCCCCCCCCCCCGTGGTTGGCCGTGCCGGGCAGGATGGGTCGGAGATCTATGATGCCCACATCAAGTTGAAAATCAAAACATGGATTTGACTTTGTCAAAAGCCTGGTATCGTTATATTCCCGTTATGATTTAGAACCCCTTCTGATCCGGCCGGATTACGTTGTGCATTACAATACATATATCGGGTGGTCCTGTCTTCATGATCCACGGTGTAATAACGCATTCGTTTGCAGAATGTCTAGAAACCCTTTTTCAGGAAGGCTGACCTTTTGTTTGGTAGGGGGAGTAGGGGTTGGGATCCTCATCATTCAAACCTCTCGTTCAATTAGTCTAAAGGGCTGGTACATAAGAATGCATCATTGGTTGTTCCTGTTGTGTGTATCTGTATACAGTAACCTAGGATAATGAGTTCTGACACGTCTTGCATGTGTAACACCGACCCAAAATCATTACTAGCAAAAAAAATAGCAAATGTTTTATGCTTACAAAATGAGGCGGTCCTTTCGATGTGATCATGTTGCAATGTACAAGTCATAAAGCCAAGCTCAGGCTTTTCTCCTGATTACCCTCATTTTACGTGTCTTTAGTTGCCTTGCAGGAGGAAGCTAAACCCAGTAAGTCAGGGGCGAAGGGTCCCGTAGTGCTGTCTGTAATCTTATACATTTTTTCGTCACATTTTAGACACAAATTCAAGGTTGTGAATAATGTGTTTAAGTCGGCTTCTTCAAACGGGCAGCTGAGATCATTAACTAACATATAGGATGTCATTCTAAGATGGTGGATAGACTGACTGAAGGGCAGCACGTGGCCCAGCCCAGGAGATAGAGCGGGTTGGCTGGTAACCGGAAGGTGGCTAGTTCGATCCCAGGCTCCTCCTAGCACCTTGAGTGTCGAGGTGTCCCTGAGCAAGACTCCTCACCCTCGCCATGCCTGGTTGACTCCGCCGTCGGCGTGTGAATGTGTGCATGAATGGGTGAACGTTAGGCAATATTGTAAAGCGCTTTGAGTGGCCACGTGTTAGTAGAGCGTGGTATAAAATACACTGCGTTTACTCACTGAGTAGTCTCTGCACTCATGATCTTCAGTGTAAATGCAAACAGAAAGTTCTGTGTATTGACTGCTGACCTTGTGATCGGTCTCCCAGCGGGGGGGCTGGTGGAGGAGCTGACCGCCCTGCTGTGCTCCAGGAAGCAGCTGTCCCGCGCGGCGCTGCACTGCACCTCCTGGTGGTGCCCCAGCTGCGAGGCCTGTCCCTGGCCGCGTGTCCGGGCCTGGTCACCCCCCGCGTCTGCTCCATCATCGCGGCGCGCTGCCAGGTCTGACAGGAGGGTGTTCCTGAACCCTGCCACGCTACGGTTTACCCTATTTGTGTTTTGTTTTTTTGTATACTGAGGTCAGTTTGCACCAACAAAAGTTCGGTCGCACTTAATAGTTGAATTATGAGAAGGCCCTTTCTTCCACATTTTATGATACATACTGTATTACCATCAGAAACGGTTGTATTTAACTATCGTGTGGGTATCAGTATCGTGTGGGTTTCATTTCATTACAGCTATAACATAAAATGTTATCCTATTTAGATTATTTATCTTATATCCCTCCTCCTCAGCACATGTCTGGACCTGTCTGGGGCTCAGCAGGCCTCCCCCCAGGCTCAGGGAGACATGCTCCGCTCCATGCCCAGCCTGCGCTCCCTCTCCCTGGCCGGGACCCCCTGTGACCGGGGGGTCATCCGGACCATCGCCCGGCACTGCCGGGCACTGCGCCACCTCGATGTATCCCACTGTCACCTCCTTTCTCCCGCTGATATTCTGCCTCTGGGAGGCGGGTCTTCCCTCGACGGTGCGGCGCGTTGTACCGATTCATTGGCTGGTCGCGACGCGTCTACGCGTCACCGCGGCGATTCTCTGTCCTCCGCCGTCACCCGTTGTCGCCACTCCTCTCCATCCTCCTCCTCGTGCTCCTCGTGCTGCTCCTCCTCCTCCTTCTGTGCGCTGCCTCTGAGATCCCTGCTGGCGACGGATATCGGCTTAGGGGAGGAGGAGGGGGAGCCGGCGGCGACGGCTGCCTACCTCCTGCTCAGCCTGCCTCTCCTGGAGAGCGTGGCCCTGGAGGGGCTGGACTGGGCCCTCGGGGCCATTCACCGCCGGGAGTTTGACCCCGCTGAGGGGCTCACACGCAGGGAGGGGGTGCCACGGCTCGAGGAGGTGTGGAGGGAGAGGCAGAAGAAGCACTGGACAGACCGGAAGGGGAATGAGGAGGCCGGGGCAGAGGGGAGCCGAGAAGAAAGAGAAGAAGAGAGCTGGGAGGTGCACACGGGACCCAGAGCCCGGACGGAGATGAAGGTGAGGCTTCTGGCGGAGACGAGGAGCCGGAGCTCCTTGCGGAAGAAGAGGTGGGCGCGGGGGGCATCGGGGAGCAGGACATGCTAAGGGGTGCGATGGTAGTGGGGCCGGGCGATGACAGTCTGACCCTGCGTCTTAGGGAGATCCAAGCGATGTCGCCAGCCTCCCTGGAGGTTGCATTTCGGCTGTGTCCACACATCCAGTCCTTAGCTGTGGCCGTTGACTCGGCGGAGGGTACCGGGGGTAGGAGGGACCATGGGTGGACGTTGGCCGCCGGGCTGGGGAACTGGTCGGGTCAGCTGCGTAGCTTGACCCTTCGTCACACGGGGCCCCTGGGCGACCTCCTTACCCCCCTACGAGAAATGGGCTTCACCCTGGTTTCTCTCACCCTGGAAGGGGTCAGAACCAGCCCGCACTGCCCTCTACTGGAGGTCTTGCAGGCCTGCCCCAGACTGAAGGCGCTGGTGGTGTCCGCCCAGCCCCCCACCAGCCCACCGTACGAGGACGAAGAGGAGGAGGAGGAGGAGGAGTTGGGGGGTGCCCGCGATCTGCTGAGGCTGCCTCACCTCTGCTCCCTCATGCTCAGGTACGTGCAAACTTTAGGAAGAAAACGTTATCTTATGAAAGGGTAGACGGATGGGGGATTTATCTCAGAAAATCCCAAGAGAGGCCATAGAAAAGAGCAAGCAGACTATACCCAATGGAACTGTGTTCCTGGAATGAATTTACATAATTGAAAGGGTGGATGAGTCTCAATTGTAATCTGATCTAATGTACCCAGTCCAGTTATTCCCCACCATTCCAGCCGCCCACTGCAAATGTGATTGTATGAGAATATATATACACGTTTTGTATAATTTTTGTATAATTTTGGTTTTCTCAGTTTTGACTACGAGCATCAGACAAAGCCTGCAATGTCCTGGAGGGCCCTGCAGAGGGTGCTGCTGAGCCTTCTGTGGGGCTCTCCCCTGCTGGAGAGGCTATCTCTCACCGCGCTGCCATGTCACCTGAACACCGTGCTCCGTCACATCATCTCCAGCCAGACCTGGAGCCTGCACTGCCACCAGCACCTCCAGCCTGGGGCGGTCGCCGCGTCCACACCGCCCTCCACGCCACTCGGACGCGTCACACATCTTGGCCTGGCCCGGAGCGACGTAACCATGGCGACGGTGATGCGCCTGGTGGAGGGATGCAGAACCATGAAGTCGGTCGACCTCTCTTGCTGTTGGGGGGTCAGCCACCAGGATGTGTTGAATAGCTTGTTGAAGTGCCCCCGCGTCACGTTTGACTGGCTGTAACAGATGACTCAGCAACAGATTCAGACACTAAGGGAGGAATCGCACCGGTATGAATTGTCCTCTTTTGATTAGTTTCACTGGTTTGTTGACTTAAATCATGTTGGGCATGCGTAAGTCCTGCAAACAGTTGAACTTTAAATCCGTTGCCCAATTGATCCAGGTCAGGACAAAAAACATTCTCCTGCTAATTACACTGCGGTCAATAACAGTAACAAATGGCAGAGGTTAACACTTCACAGATCACTACGTTCAACAACACACGATGTACGCCCAGAACTTGTATTGTGGTATTGTAGAAATATTGTTTGTGAAAGAGTTCACAATAAATCTATTCACCTCACCCCTTATACTCTACTACAGTCATGAAGATTGTTTAATGAACTCTTTGTCTTCTGCCTTGTGATAATCATGCCCATACTAGGGTAACAACCCCTCTAATCCATTAGTCATCATGGGTGACTTCCTGTGTGACATTTCCTCTCTGCTTAAAGGCAAGAAACTTTTATCACACCTAGACAAGTAAAAAAAATAGAATCAATCTAATGGAGTTTAGTAAAGTAAATTAATTGTATATAAATCCTTATAACTTTTTCTTGGCTGTTTTTTTCTAGGTCATGTATGACACGGTGTATGCGTCAGTGTGTGTGTCCCGGTAGTTAGCGTGCTAGCCGATGTGAGTCGTCATTGTGGAGACCTCAGCTCAGACTGGTCTGATCTGGTTAGACTCCGGGATAATGACGACACAGAGGGTCACCCCTCCCTGTTCTCAGTCTCTTTCTGGCTGTTGCTGAGCTACGCTTTTTTCACCCTCTACCGGTTCTCAGCTCTCCTTCTCTCTCACACACAGTACTCTCACCCTGGCCTTTTCACTCTCTTAAGCCTTCTCTTTAAGATCTCCACCTTTGGTGTGAACCTGTTTTATTCTTTGTTGTACTGGACGGAAAAGCACACACAAACACTTTGTTGAACTTGATTAACCAGGCCACATTTTCTGTTTAATGGTCATTATGGTTTACCATTTGTTGTGTGCTTCTGGGAATTTCCCTTCAGTGTGATGAGCCTGTCCTAAAACATTCAGGAACCTCATCTCTTCTCACAAACTCGGACAGCAATAGCTTGTGTACTCTTAAATCTGGAAGGATATTTCAGGGAAGCTCCAGAATATTCTAGAAAAATCTGGAAACCAGAGGGACAGTTCTTATTATTTTCCGTCACCAAACAGGAAATCCAAACAAATGATCAAGCGGCAGACTTGTTTCTAAAGAACAGTAAAGATGGTGGATGATCCTATCCATTATACCGACCATAGCTCCCCCATCTCTCCGAGAGCCCTGCCACTGTGGCATTCAGTCACAGTCAACATGGTTGGGCTCAGACAGAAAACATCTGGACTTTTAGCTCCTTCGTTAATTTAGCGGGTTACGAAGAAGAGATGTAAAAAAGTAGACAAGATTTCCTTAATATTTGAATAAGTCGGATTCTGAGACATATGGTTCAGCCGTTGTCTGGGCCTGTACTTTGTCAGTCGGAGGTCTGCAGCGGCACACCTCAGCTGTTGGGAACAGCTATCGACGTGACGCCATCTGCCCACCAGGACTTTGGACATGCATAAGGTCTACCAAAACATAAAGGGTGCTTTCTGTACACATGGCACCCCCCACACACACCCTGCAGAAGTAGTAGCACTGTGGGTCACAAAGGAGCAGACTCAGACGGGAGTACAACGCAGAGTATGGTTTAAGGCTGCCTTCGTCTAGGAAATCAAAGGTCACTTGAATACATTTTCAACACAAAAGCCTGTGTTGACCAATATGGCGATTAAGTATTCTGACTAGGGGGCTATTCTGATATGAGGCGCAGCACTAGCAAAAAATAAAGATGTTAATTCGGAAAACCGCCTGATACAATGAGGGTTCACACCATTGAGAAATGAGTTAGCCGTAAACGTATAAAAGTTAGAACATGACCAGGCCATGTAATGTCTCTCTGTACATAGTTTTATTTACATGATACAATTCTGTCGTAATGCTGGATAGCAAGATTATATGTAATACATAAATATCAACACAGTTTGTTGTTTTCTTTTTGTACAAATTTGCATATAACTAAGAATCATGAAGGGAAAACTCAAACGGATACAAACGTATTTTGATGAAAATTTTAAATAAGAAACCTCACATCCTGACGATGAATAAAATGGGATGAACACAAAGTCACAAACGTACCCATGTTTCAATGTATCAGGCAGCCATGACAAATAAACGTACACACACACAAACCACACGCGCACACACTTACACACACACACACACACTTCTTGGCTCCATAGCCAACGCAGGGGACAGCTGTTAGAGATGACGGGGAAGTTACGTTGAATCCTGTTATCTATTAGTTTTCAATGAAAAAAAGAAAAACTAGATCTGGCATGCTCCTGTAGTTCTGTAAACATGTGCTGTTAAAACCGGGTAGTTCCACAGACAAATAGATTGGGGGACTACACACCCAACTACACACACACACACACACACACACACACACACGCACCCAACACCTGTGTCACACAAACTTTTGTTAGAGCATGAACAAAATAATAATAATACATAGCTTGGCTCACATACCCTAATTCCACAAACGCACTGCATACATGGTGCTAACGTCAGTACTATGCCAATAAAAGAGGAAAATGACACACGATTTGATAAAACAGAAAATAGTCTCTCAGTCGATTAATAATCACCAAAAAACACTAAATGAGTGATGCTATTTCATTCGATTATTAGCCTTTACACACGTTTGCAGAGTGAAGTTCGACCCATGCGCTTATCCCATCCATTCATGCCCGATAATAATGATGTGCTGTTTATCCATCCATCAAAACATTCCATACATCCTGGAAACTGCAACAGGATCAGCACACAGCCCCCGACACGAGCCTCGGTGGGAATTACAATCTGAGCTCAGACCAGTCCGGGTACCTCCCTCCCCACCCCACCCACGTCATTTACCTCGAGGTTGGCGCAAACAAACACTTTGGCCACACGTTCTCATGTACCTCCTTCACCAAAAGAAAAGAACTACCTCTAAGCACTTTTTTTAAGAAACGCTAAAATGTCTGCACTTAGTTGTCGTGCAGGGCGGGCTAGACGACCTTGGAGGGAGATGTAGCAATATGACACCTCATCCGTCCCAGTGGAAAAAGCAGAAGATGAAAAAAATGAACGAAGGGAAGATATCAAAGCTCAACATGGCTGCCGTGAGGTAGGTAAAGCCAGGAAGGACGCCGACAAACCTAAAACTAAGCCCCTTGTGCATTGTCGGGCTCGGATGGTAGTATGGTTCACTGTTATCAACGTACCCCCAATGCAACAAAAAAAGGAAAATACACAAAAGATGGGACAGAGGTTTTGGTGAACGAGGACGTGTCTGCTTGCTGCGCGGGTACAGACACCCGCCCTCTGACACAGGACAAGGGAAGAGGGAAAATGGCTGCCTATGGTTTGGCACAAAATGGCGCCTGGGTTAGGTTGAGAGAGAGAGAGCATCCCGGACAGTCACCCGGGGCTGCGCTTCATAAGACAATATATATTCTAAACAAAAGGATTCAAACGGCGGCAAAGACAAACCACAGAAAAAAAAAAAAAAGGGCTAACACTAATAAATCAAAAGTAAGAAAAGTGATCATTCATGCATCTCCCTCCGACAGGATGTCTTCTCCTTTTCCTCTTCTCTTTTTTCTTTTATTTTCTCGAGGCTGTTTTGGAAAACCGAGTCCGTTCCTTACGCTCCGCCCTCGCGCCAGTGCTCGCACTACAGTCTTTGTCGTTGTCCTGGATTCCGTCGTTGCCGCTGCGGTTGTCCTGGTGGTCGCCGTCGTTCCGTGGAGCGCCTATATTCTCTGGATCTTGTCCGCCACCACAACCGGGTTCTCCTTGCGGATCTTGGCCGCGGCCTCCGCCTTGTAATCGTAAGGACAGCTGTGCTTGTCCGAGTACCGGTGGATCCCGCAAAACAGGTTGCCACAGCGACAGTCGAATCCTGGTGGGCACAGTGGACAGCAGTGTCAAAACGGTTTGAAATGAACAGCAAGACCCTTGCCGTTGGAAAGAAAAATCTGTTTTGGTCTTTGTATAAAAAAAAAGGTAAGAAAAAGCCGATTGATTAGAGAATCAACCCCCGCACTGGTCGCCCGCGTGCTTACCTGTGAGACCAACTTTCTTGCGGCACATAAAACATCTATTCTTCTTGGGTTTTGGGGGGTCTCCCTTGCCCTCCTCGCTGGAGGATGAAGAGGAACCGCCACCTGAGCCAGAAGCGGTCGGCTGGCTGACGACTGTGTAGCCAGCGGGAGACCAGGCAAAAAAACAAGTTAGTCGTGCTCTGTTTGCTTTGCTCACATTTATCAGTAACTGACCAGTATTTTAAGTCCTCCCCTATAAGTGTCTGATATCCCATGAATTAGCCCTGCGTGTGAGTGTGTCCTAAACCGTTCGTGCTTGGCAGAAGACAATGTGGTAGTCTGACAGAGCCCTGGTATATCACTTCCAAGAACGTACTCCGGTTCTAGGAGGTATTTTTAAAACAGGCCTATTTTTAGCCACCCTCTGGGTCTTGAAGGCTGTTAAGTAAAACCCGGCAGTGGGATCAACGGGTTGCGGTGCTGCGCCGAAGACTAAACTTACACCCAGCCTAAGTGGGTCGCAGAGAGGGGGCGTGCTCTCCCCAGTCTTACCGGGGTCTAAGGCTTCAGGCTTGTCCTCTCTAGAAATGCTCATCTCTGTCATTTGTTGGGTCACAGGTAGCGACCCGTGGAGACTTCTGAATAGAAAACACAGACCAACAAGGACATTATAGAAACACATGTAGGCCAGCGTACGTGTGATAAACAAAACACCAATCAATAGAACACAGAAGAGCTCGATCATCAAATGGCGCGTAGCACACACAAAAACACACACACAGTGAACTGACCTAGACATGTTGGGGGAGGACACGGGGGATGCGTCCACCTTGGCGAGGCTAGCTTCTAGTCTCTTGATAGCCGCGGCCTCTGAGCTGGGGCTGCCAAGAGAGCCTGGTCAGGAGAGAACAGGTCAATCAGTCACACATGAGAGCCCCTTGATAAGACCCCCCTCTCACATTATACCACGGTATGTACTACAGTGTGGAAGACCACATATTCCAATACATGGATTGTCACATTATTAAGTACAACGCGAATAATAACAGCGTGCATGGTACGAGTGGGGTGAGAGGTGCAGCCTAAAACAACAGTCTTGTCTTCTACTCATGTAATTCACTGTACTCGTGGTTGGGAATGGACAAATTGCAACAGGTTTATCGGGGAATAGGGGGAACAACACTGGCTCGTTTCGACCGGATGGCGGGCCAGAGAGCAGGCCGTCCAACCTCGAGCACGTGAAGCCGTGCAGAACGACAGCTGCTCCTCGTTACCCCGAGTGGAAAAGGGGAGGGCCGAGGGGAGCAGGGAAAACAATGTTTATATTCCCACGTGTTTCGCCCTCTGTACCCGCACAGCACTACTGTCCACCACTCACCGCACAAGATCGAAGTGTGCGTGCATGAGAGCGAATATATGCGAGTTTGTGCAAGACGGTGAATATATGCGAGTGTGTGAGAGTGTGCGTTTGTTTGTGCGCATGGCATTGCATGTTCTCACCCATAGGTGTGAGCGGGCTCATGCGGTCACTGTTCTGCCCTCGTGTCAGGTGATCTTTGTAGCACACGGAGCACATGCCATTGGTTCTGGGGTTGCCATAGAAACCACAGCCAGTGGCACAAAGCATGGGCACCTGGCTCTGGTTCGTCTCCTGGGCCATTGCTACAACACAAGGAAAGACAAAGGGGGAAGAAACATATAAGACGCGTGTCTGTGTAGACATGCTCGCATCGCAGTTATTACACAACATATCCTTTTTAGGCGATCAGCAATTCACCCTTGAAATTATGCAGTCTTTGCAAAAGTTTAGACTCAGCTCAAGGTCAACTCATGGTAGGCTGATACGGTAACAAATAACAAGAAAGGAGCAGTCATTTATATTAAACATAACAGGAAGCACCTTTTTTCCCAACCAGAGCCGTTAAATGGTAGCCACACAATAAACGGTTGTGTGCGACTCCCTCAAGAACACATAATACTCTGTTCAGCACCTTGGCAACAGTCGAATCCCGCACTTTGCATTTGTCGAGCCCCTTTACAGTCACACTGTCTCAGTGAACTCTGTGTTTCCTGTGCTACAGAGAGAGAAATGGAAGACAGCCGTTTGCATACAAGCAGTATCAGCGATCGCCGTTATCTTCATGTGTGCTTAAACCGGGACGTCAATATCATGAGCAGGACTAGTTTTAGGACACAAGACTTTTCAAATACCTTCACGGTTCTCCAATTGTCCCACAATGCTGACACTATATGTTTTAAGAGCTTACTCACAGTCACGCGACTATGTCTTATCACAACTCAAAATAACCCCGGTGAATTACTTTCAGATTATACACTAGACAAGCATCAGCAGTAGAGGGGAAAACAGAACCAGCTGGTTTCAACCACGGCATGCTGTGTAGCGAGGACTTACCGGGACTTACCAGCTGTACACAAGGAACAGCGTAATTCAACCTCCGCCCTCCCTCCCTCCCTCCCACCACACACTCATTTTCCCAGAACATATCTGGGCGTAAGTTAAGGAAACGTGACAGAGAGGGCTGTGACGTCACACAACCACACAACACAAGAGGAAGTGGGGTAAATTTGGAAGTTTGCTTCATGATACCGAATAGAAAACTGACTAGTCTTGTCAAGAGGTAGGCACTATTTTACGTATTGTGCTAACTGGCCACGTTTAAGGAGGTGGGTGTTATTTAGATTCCATGGCAGAGTTACTACCCACATGCACACCTGATGCCAAGCTATTTCCCAAACTGTCTTTTTGATGCATCTAACGACAAACAGACAGGGCCCCACTCAGCAGTGATCTCATATTACACTTGGGAGCACCGCCTGGGCTGCGTTATGCTATAGGCACAACAGCTGCTTCCCTGCCTTGTTTGTGTCAGGGCTGAGGGCTGCTCCTTGCTCACGACAACAACACTCCAGTTAAAACAAAAAGCAGGCAAGTGTGTTATTTATACATGAAGTTGAAAGCCTGTCCAACAGAACACTGTTGTCAGGTCATTCAAGGTGACCTGACCTCCAGTGTTGTGCCTGAACGCGTTCATTGAATGATAGTTCATGAACTCGTTCATATTTTGGGCGAACTTACTGTATTGCTGCCTGATGAAAGTGACTGTGAACTCTTTCATTCTGGTGTCTGTGAACGGCACGCTCACTCGGTTTAAGTTCGTTCAATAGGGGGGTTATTTGTTTATCAACACGGAGGATGCGCGCGCAGAACGCTGTGTTGTATTTCATCCTGGGGGGGCTCAATTTTCCAAGCACCGAAAAAAATAAAAGCTCACAGCAACATATTGAAAAAAAGAACTATGAACTAGTTAATTTTTTGGAACTGTGAAATGGAACTTTTGAAATATGAACGTTTAACTGAACTAGTTCATTTTAATATTTGCGAATTGAACTTTTAACTAGCTCACTAGTAGAAAGTGAACTTTCCCAACACTGCTGACCTTGATAGACAAACAACATCTCCACCCGCTGCCATCTATTCCGACTACCACTGGCGGGTCTGTCAACAAAGGGTTTCCTAGGAAAAGCCCACAAAGCATTTCGCCTGGATTGCATCACGTGTCTGACTGTTGTAAAAAGTTACAGGGCCTTTTTTGTTTTTGAAATAACACACCGCCAATATGGATAAACACAGTCGCTGTAAAGGTGAAATCTATCACCGGCTTTGGGTAGTGGTGAAAAACGCGTCACGTCGGCGCACAATGGACACCACAGCTGTCACGAGCTGAACGTGCCCAACTGTCAATCAAACAGCACGTGCGTTGATAACTTTTAAGATACCACCAAAGCAAACGGTTTTTATAGTCCGATACGTGAGGACGACGACGAATCCGAACTCACCCACTCGGACACTGCTCTTTTCGTGTCCATGGAACGAAAAAAACTGGTGAATTGGGGGGTTTCCAGTACATTTAGCAACCATTAATCATTTACCAGGGCCTTTCGTTACCTGGGACCATCGTACTCTGAAACCAGATAAGATGTTGTTACTTTGAGGCAGTTAAACCGACCACGAAGGCACGAAATCGAAAACTAATAAACGTGGCTATTCTGATTGCTTATCGAAACGACAAACGAGCACCCGTGACCAAAGCCAACTAAACGTCACGTTTATTTTTAACGTGAACATCTAGATCTAGATCGTCGAGCAATGAATGAAAAGAAAGGCATTGTTCGTGTACCGACCGCAAGCCGAGCTCACGTTTCAAGACAGGGCTGAAAAACGACTGAGTCACACCGAGGAAGAGAATAGCCATCTCCCACCATGTCCCCGAACGATATTATCGGTGATAAACCATACGAATTATAGAAACATCAACTGGGGGCGGTGAACCGAGTGTACGGCGGACATTGGGGATCCATCCCGGAGTCCAGACGTGGATCTGTTCTCCCTTTGTTGATTCCTTTGTCTGCGTCGTCCCGGCTTCCTGTTTGCTCGCTAGTCACCACCAGTGCTTGTTTATCGTGCATTTATTTTCGGGAAAGACCGCGTAGAACATATCCCCAATGTTCATCTCCGTCCTAAAAACCTACAAATAATCGTAGTTGTATCGGATTATCCCAAAAGGTCCCTCCCAGACTAATGATGCTGAACAGACCATACAAACACGATTGTAATGTCAACACAACAGGGTTACTTTTAACTAAATTAAACATCGACCCGTTCGTAATTTCGTACTACTGTCGTGTGGCTGTGATGGTTTCGATGTTCTCGAAGGGGAATAAATCAGCTGTACCCTGGTCCCCATCCCCCAGCCTGGGGAAGTCACAGATACCCCTCGCTGCTCACTCCCTTGTTTTTCAGCCAGACGAGTCTCCTTCGAGGGGATTTCACCCAGAGAAGCCAGAGACAACTTTAACTAACAACGACTTGTTCATCCAAAAAATCGTCCGATGCTGGGGTACGGTTATTGTCAACAGTACAGTGGTTTGTCGGGCAAACGACCTTTTGTTAATCCCGTGTCTGAACCAATACCCATTATTCGGACAAATAACGGGTCGTCTCGGGGAGTTTACCTGCAAAAAGATGATGATGAAAGATTGCGATGAGAAGATGTGGAGTAGCGCAGTCGGGTTCCGCGTATTTTTGGCCAATCCAGGTCTTTTTTCTTGGTAAATCCTCCGGGTCTAAGATAGATTTGCTATAATTACGTTGCCCTATCTTGTGTGTGTCCCCTCTCTCTCTCCGGTTCTGTATCCGCTGAGCCCTCGACGATGTTTGTTTCCTTCTTTAGTAAGAGGCGTGGTGGATGACGTCATGGGTGAAACGGCGCGTCGTCATTGGCTACCCGCGGTGCCCCGGAGCGACAGTCCTACAATTTGCAGAGGTGGGTTGGGCTTGCGCAGAGGGCAGGTTTGCGTTATCTATTCGTCATCCTCCCACAAGGACACACTATTTTATTGTGTAATCCTCCGAAACGCGTCGTGGCTGCCGCCGACCTGGCTGATGTTGTTCATGATTAATTAGAATAGTATTAGTATTAGTAAGAATAAGAAGCCGCCTATTGTAACAATAGGCTTCTTGCGGGCTGAGATGAGCTGGACGTCAACATTGTTTCCAGTCCAACAGACAAAACAAGTTTGTATTTCATTCCTAGAAGTAATCCGGTTCCGAAGCCTTCCGTCTGTGTTGACAAGGAAGTGTTGCCAAGGGGGGCGATTGCCTCTGGATGCCAGCAAACCATCACAAACATCATCCACAACAAATTATTTGATAATTGACGACCTGTCTCGTGGTACACAATCCTTGAAATGGAAGTTGTAAACATTTCCGGAAAGCACTATCACACCCCTCTTTTTTATAACTGCATTGCATTACCTTTAGTCATTAGATATTTCCATATATAGTTAGGATATATAGACTGATATCAGTAGTGATGTTCCTGTACTGGCCCTGTTTGATGACACCGTGGGGCTAACAAGCTCAAACGTATTCCTTTTGCTTGGAACACCATACACATCCCCTAGGGCATGCGGCACTGCACATGAAACAAAACAAACACTACCGTTAGGTGAGCATAACATGGTTGTATGTGGGATGGGTAAGAACTAAGTCTGAAGTGTGTGTGTGTGTGTGTGTTTTTTTCTTTTTTTTGATATTCTTGTTACTATGACATCATACGATTGTGGAAAGCCAGTGTAATACATGGCCAATTGTAGAGAGAGTGGGTCCCTTACATCACAATCACACGCTTATCCGGGAGAGGACAATATGTGTATATGATTCTGACTACTCACACTTCCATAACACATGTACACACACGCACAAACATAATCTCAGCAGGCTCCACTATTTATTATAATTGAACCAATATTCTAAACAGCAAGCTGAATGTAATTGGTGTTCGTGTATTTAGGAGAGAGCGTACAGAGTCAAAAGGAGGTCAAGACAAGAGAAGGCTGAAGCCGAGTGATTTGAGAGTGAACAATGGATTGGCTTTCCAACACACATTGAGGTACAGACACGCAAAGTACTGTACTAGTATGCCAGCAGCCAGGTAACGGATATTTCCGACTCCCTTCCTTCTCTGAACGAAAACAACACAAAATGTTTGGATTCTTGAATAAACCAGCATGACCATTTTTCTTACATTTTTCAATGGGCAAGGTTAGAATAAAACTATCAATGTTTTTATATAGAGTATATTAGCATTACAAGGTTATAGTGTACACGATGCATAACACAAGGAAATCCATAATTGCAGGCTTGTTTCACCTGTTGGTTTGCCTTTGTTTCTCTGCATGGGTCTTCCAATGTGAGTGTTCCCCTTAATTCTCAAAATGGTTTCCTTTATTCTCTGGGTTCAGCTGTGGTGGTTGGCGTTTATTTGTCTCTGGCAGCTTTAGTCGAGGATGTGCTGTGTGAAACCATTATTTCTTATGTGGGCTTGTAACGCCCCCTTGAAACTGTAACTGGCATACTGTGATGTTAGAATACATCTGCTGGATTCCCCGCACCCACTACTGGGGATAATGCCAATCAACAGTCGAACTGAGTGACGGCTTTCACAATGTCAATCAAGACAACGAAATGAACAGTGAATGACCTTGATACATCAGCCGGTTCGTGAAGATGTTCTTGATCGGTCACCCAGACTGTCCAGCGTCTTGCTCTCAGATACATGATAATGATTGACTGATCTGTTGTTCTGTTTGTTGTTCTTATCCTGAACATTGACACACTGCGATTATCTGTTTTCATAATAAACAGCAATAGTACATTGATCTACCAAAGAACAGCATATACAAGATTTCTTCCTCGGAACAACTCATCTGATACAATATGCGGTGGAAACATTGATATTATAGAAATGGGTTACATCCGCAGTTGTGACGTTCCCTGCTTACTCTCTCTGATTGCTTTTTGGCAGAGCATCGTCCCCTGTCTAATTTACATGTCATTTGCATACAGTGTGTCGAGAAACACATTGGACCTTGAACACGAAGATGAATAAACAATACTATGCTCAATAGATGTTGACAGTGCTACCATGACTTCATTCCTACTTTCATCATCATGTCACACCCACAATAATCTAGTCGTGTGCTTTGAAACTGAGAACTAGAGCTTTTCCAAGAAGGTAATTTCCCATAATCAAAAAGGAGCAAAAGAAAGAGGATCACACAGGGACATGTGCACGTGAAGTGTTATTCCTCTTAGTATGTGAAGGTTCATGGCTCTGAGCAGAGGGAGGCGGCAGAGTGGGAGTGGGAGGTGTCGCGTATCGCTGCCCACCCCCATACTCTCTTCTTGTGTTATGGTTTGGCTTGTGTGTATGTGCTCATGGGGGTTCAGACTGTGTTAGGTGGTGTTGTGTAGTCTAGTTTAGGGGCAGGGGAGATAGATGTCTTGTTGACTGATTAACATGAGTTAAGTCACTTTTGTTAAGACAAAACTGTTATTAACCACTAAGATATCTTGTGAAGATAAAATGTAATAATACATGTTAAAAACGTGTCTATGTATTGGGGTTAATGTGTCTGGGGAACGAGGGAATTTTAAAATCCTTATTCATGAACCTGTGTGTGTTCATGTGTGTGTGTGAACATTGTGTTCTGTGCAGTTCATCTGAATCTGGGACAGCCTATCCCTAGTTACCAGGCAGATATTGTCCAGACAGCAAGCACACACACACACACACACACACACACACAAACACGCCCACACACACAGTTGGCCTGTGTGTGGTGACAGTGTGGGGAGGCACTGTTGATAAAGGGGCTGGTTGGAACTGCAGCTTAGCCATTTACATAAGCTGTGTGCAGGCTTGATAAGCTCTGCACTGAGCCTGTCCAGCAACACCACTTTTAAACTTGATCCTTACCACTTTCATTCCAAACTCAGTTGCATGTGCAGCCACAGAGCAGTAGTGTGTGTGTGTGTGTGTGTGTGTGTGTGTGTGTGTGTGTGTGTGTGTGTGTGCGCGTGCGCGCGTGTGTGTGTGCCAGAAAGTTATACATTTGCAAGAGAGGTATGCTTTTAATCACATGCATAGTATCAGTTTTACTCTCACTTCTTGTATCTGCTTAACTAAAAGTCAAAAGTGAAGAAATCGACAGAGAGCCAGCCCGATACAAATACATGGAATGGGTAAAATTTACTTTCACTGGTCCGATTCATATTTTCTTCCATTCGTTAGGATGCAAGGACTGGTGCTGTTTTGCTGTCTCATGACCGTCATCTCTAGCAAGGGGAGGAGTCTCTGCCTGACACACTTCTCTCTCTTTATGATTCATCCCCCCTCCCTTCCTTACACACACAGACACACACACACACACACACACACGCCACTCTTGATAGCTGGCTGTGTGTTTGTAGTTTTCTCTGTGTTTGACAAAGAGTGATTGACAAAGAACATAAGAGGAGTTCTAATGTGTCTCTGTGCGTGCGTCCCGGTGAACCCTTCTTGATATGACCTGTGAACCAATGGGATTGTCTCATGATGGCTTTTGCTCTGTTGTTTTGACCATGGCGTGGGTCTTTTGAACCTGTGTACACGCCTTACTGTAGGGCAAGCTTTTTGAAAGATGATAGGTTCATGACAACTGTGTTGGTCTGCATGTGAGTATTAAAGTGTATTTGTTTGTGTGTTTGTATGCATTAATGACTCTTACATGAGTCTGAGGCAGTCCGTGCCTTTAGTTTATGATTTACGTTTCATCAAGAGCGAGTATGTGTGTGAATTGCTTATATGTATATTGGTATGAATACACTATGGACTGTGAGGTAAGTGTATGTCAGTGTGATTTACCTTGTCTGTTTGTGTGTATGACTGGTTGTGTGTATGTGTGGCTCATGTGAAGAGCACTTACCGTTATGTGCGTACGCGTGTGCAGAGCAGATGTCCTGGGTTCTGTCCCCCAGACTGGCTGGTCTTTGTTGCTGCTCCCTCGTGCAGATGGGATGGCCACGTGCTGCTCTGTCTGCACAGGAAGACACGCCTCCGTCTCTGTGTTTCTGTCAATCGCCGCAGAAAACCCCTCCCCTCGGCCACGTGGACCCCGCCCCCTCCATGACGACGAGGGGGCTATATTTGGGGCATGAGGTGCATTCCTTACCGCAGGTTTACACACAAAAACACACAAACTGCCTCACACACACACACAAACAATCATGACATCCCCTTAATTAGCTCATTCCTCTCCACACCCAGGCCACAACTGCAACGCTCCACAGCAACGTGGCTCTCCTTCACACTTCTTCACCTCTCTTCTTCTTCTTCTTGTCCTCGTATTTACTCTTCTCATGTTTGTATTTCTCTCTCCCTCTCCGTCTCTCACTGGACTGGCTGTGGCCGGCTGGGGTGTTGGGTTTCCTGCTCATGTGTTTAGTTTTGTGTTGAGGGTCCTGCGCTGCTTCCATACTGGGGCAACATGAACTTGAGTGTGTGTGTGTGTGTGTGTGTGTGTGTGTGTGTGTGTGTGTGTGTGTGTGTGTGTGTGTGTGTGTGTGTGTGTGTGTGTGTGTGTGTGTGTGTGTGTGTGTGTGTGTGTGTGTGTGTGTGTGTGTGTGTGTGTGTGTGTGTTTGTGTGTGCGCTTCAGACCAAACAGGAAAACTGATTTCACTTCGAGCCATCCTCTCTCTCTCTCTCTCTCTCTCTCTCTCTCTCTCTCTCTCTCCTACTTTGCTTTTTTACATCTTCGCTTTAAAATGATTAAAAGGCTGTTTTTAACAACCTTCCAAATGTATAGTACGGGGTGTGATAGAATGTATGTTTGTTGTTTTACAATATCCAGTTCTTTTGTTGGTCTGTTTTCTCTTACTGGTTACGCCGAAGAAACAACAGAGGCCACGTCCCAAATAATGGTCATTTATACTGGGTAAACGGTAAAAGAAGGTTTGGATGAGACAACGTTTATTCAAGCTCTGTCAGTAAAATGGGTTCAGAGTCTGAGTTTCGGCTAACAAACCTGTGCTTATCTCTCTCCCCATCTTTGGCTCTCTCTCCCTCCCCCATACCGCTCTCTTCCCTCACTCAAAAACACTGGAGCGGTTTGGCCCGAGGGCTTCCTGCTGTGGGTTGAGTTTAGTGTCAACAACCCAAAGGAACAATATTGCTCAACAAGCACGAGCTATCATCAAAGACTGGAGAGCCCCTGTCAGACCTAAATGAGTGTGCAGTTGAGAAGAAGACAGGGTTTTATGCTTCAGAAAAACGACTTTCCTTTAACCCCTCTGTGGACAATCTTTAGGAGGTCAGGAATATTACGCTAGCAAGGGATCCTGATGAAAATAATAGAACCAGTTCGATTGAGTGGAAAGGTTGAGCGCTATTCGTCAGCGACGAGAACCCCAGGTGCTGTTGGTCTCTAATCATCCGCGCACAAATCACTCTTCAGAGTCACGCTGAGAGTCAGCTTCAAAGTCAATGCCAAAAGTATCAATTTACTCTCAACCATCTCAGGATCACGTGCGGTAATTACCCAGGCAAGGACTCAAACGCTCACTCGTTTTTCCTGTTGTGAGGACCCTCATTTATCTTATAGTTATCTGATGCAAAGAGTCTTTTACCAGAAAGATAATCAGTGTCAGATCTGTTGTTTAGGCCAGTTTTTCTCAAATGGTGGGTTAGGGTTAGGTTAACAATTTGAGTAGGACACCGTCCTGCCAAACCTTGATCTTTAAAAAGAAGCCCATGAATTAACTATAGCTTCATTGTAAATTGATGTTTCCAAGGCTTTCTAGTTTATCCCAAATGTAGCAGCCTTTTGTTTCTAAATGTTGGTAAATATATTTAGTAATTTTTGTTGGTGACTTCATGGCTTATGAAACATGAGGGTCCTGAGACTAGACCATTTGAGAACCATCGGCTGAGGGTGTAAAAGCTGTGGGTCTTTAAGGCCATCCTCTTACCAAGCTTACAAAGGAACGAATCAATCTCAGAGTCTGTTTACATTGGAGTGGCACGATTACAAAGACAGACACAAGAACGTGCACTTACACGTCAACAACCGTGCACCCTTATTTACAGGTCAACAATCACTCCAAATCATGCTCAGTTATCACACACACAAACACACACACACACAAACGTCACACACACACACACACACACACACACACACACACACACACACAGACACACACACACACACACACACACACACACACACACACACACACACACACACACACACACACACACACACACACACACACACACACAAATAAACAAACCAAGAAATAACCTTTCTAGTGTTGACTGGTAATACAAATTGCTATTAGAAGTCAGTTCTACAGAAAATAACATTACACAGTTATATAAGTCATACATTCGAAAACATATATACTATCCCAAGTGTGGGGATAAGTTACAGAGGTAATTACTCCGGGTAGGCCTATACAACACTTGGTTCAGGTTGCGTGACCTCCTTCACCTTAACAGTCATGGATTCCGAGCTATCTGGGCTAACATTAGCGTGGGAAACTGATCTCTTTCTCTTGCACTCTCCACTGAGACAACAGACTGCGTGCATCCAAAACAAGCCTGTACCATTTTAACAATGGTTTGAAGTGCATGCAAACAAAACATGCCATACAATAATTATTCACAAATAAAAAACACACACACACAAACACACACACACACACACACACACACACACACACACACACACACACACACACACACACACACACACACACACACACACAACAGACAGACAGACAGACAGACAGACAGACAGACAGACAGACAGACAGACAGACAGACAGACAGACAGACAGACAGACAGACAGACAGACAGAGAGGCACAACCACACACACAGTAGTGTACTGTACTGTATGTTTTCAGATCAGGAGTGCTAGCTCAATAGCACTCTCTAGAGGCACACTGGTTTACTACACTGTCTAAATGGCTGCGTCATTGAAATGGTTGAAACTAGTTTCCAAGTTTCATCTCTTGACTAGTGGCGCCCCATAAGGGTAGGTTGTGGAGTCCGTGTGGCCCGGACAGACATATGTCTGCCCATCTGTGCTGGCACCACAGA
This sequence comes from Gadus macrocephalus, assembly GCF_031168955.1. Taxonomy (NCBI): domain Eukaryota; kingdom Metazoa; phylum Chordata; class Actinopteri; order Gadiformes; family Gadidae; genus Gadus; species Gadus macrocephalus. The sequence continues at coordinate 15,126,822 of NC_082387.1, forward strand.
CAAAATAAGCCCATAGTTTCTGAGTCACATCCCACGTTTTTGGGGATTTTTCCAACCTTTCAATCATTGTCAAGTGAGAGGTGGAGATATTATGGATACTTCTGTAGGTAGATGAAACACTCACACATACAGACTTAACACGTATATCTCAGCTCGAAAAGACATGCTGAAATTGTTGCCTTGTTTTCTGTGAGATTGTTTTTAACATGATTATAGCTGTCTATAGCTATAATCATACATAATCACGTACATCGATAGATACGTTATTATTAAGCAAACTTAAGAGTAGACCAAAATCATTAGGCAAGAAGAAAAAGAAAGCAATGATCTGCTCATGAGACACCACACACACACACACACACACACACACACACACACACACACACACACACACACACACACACACACACACACCAATAAGACACACGCACATAGCTGCATAAAAGCACTCATAACTCCTATGAAATATTCATAGCGAGTGAAATCGCATGGCTCTAGGGTTTCCATGGCGTCATTGTGCATGTTTCGGGTCGACGGTCGGCTTAAAAAAAAACAAAAAGCGTATTATGCCACAGATGCGAGTAACACACCATGAACAACCCCCCCCCCCCCCCCCTTTATAACAGCCCTTATCAAAGAAACACACACACTCACACACACACACACACACACAGTATATAAATGGAGACTGGTACCTGACCGTCTTGCTGAGATGGTCTCAGATGGGCTGATCCGTCTAGCTTTAAGGTAGCAGGTCAAGCAGGAGGGAGAGCACTGCTATAGTTTCATCAGTGCCAACTGCACACAACCTGCTGGATCCTGGCTCTGCAGGAGTTGGAGGCGACAGGACCATCACACAATACAAAGAAGATGCCCAAGGACCATCTCATCACTTCAGAGAATGACAGTAAGTTCACCCAAGCTTTCAATTCATACTGAGGTTATTTTTTATATAGGAATTCTTTCATGTCAGTGACATTCTTTCATGCATCAACATTCATCCTTTAGGAATTCCATTTTGTGGTTCACGTTTTAATCATCAGTACAAAGACCCACTGCATATGGAGAAAACGTCAATAATCATTCCAGTTTAAAAGTATGGGTTTTGCATCTAGAAGACACAATGTTTTACATGTGCCAAAGCTGTACAGTTACCTAAAATCTAAATCTGAAAGGACAAAAATTAAAAGCCAATTGTAAATGCCCCCAAAAAATCGACTGATTCAACCAGCTAGGCGGCCGAACAACAAACAGGGCGACCCGGCCTCTCCCACGCATTCCGTTCCCTGGGCCAGCCACACGCTCAGGTTGAAGGGTGCAGCCCTGTGGGTGCTGCCCTCTGGCCCTTGGCTGCCTCCCCCTCCCCCCCAGGCCTTGTCTCACCTCGTATCAGCCCATTGTCGGCTTCCTTTGTGTCCCCCCAATGCACATGGCAGTAATGAGCCACGAGCCCCGGCCACTCCGGTTACATCCAAATGACACTTCAAAAAACAAACAGACCTTCTCTTCAATTCTACCTGCTCTAATGGTCTGCTATGCCCTCCTCCTGGTAACCTTCTCACCCCAGTAGTGGGGTGGGGTGTCTGCAGGTAGACCCTTAGTGAAAGCTGGATCAGGGTGACGCAGGAAGGGATAGCGGTAGTTATTACAAATACATTGGTGAGGTTTTCCTAGGAAATAGAATCACAACTACATCTTGGATATACATTATAATAAGAATGATATATAACACAAAAATATGTTTTAACATAATTCATAAATCAATAATATTTGTTGGGTTTCTCTTACAGTTGGTATTGAACTGGAAGATTCGGGTAAGTGTCCTCGGAATGTCATTGTATATATTATCAACCCTTCCCATTTATTTTTTCTACCTGAATGAGTAGATCTATAAATACATGGTGGTGTTGTGTTTCTTTATTGGGAGACCCTTAATCTGTCCTCCATGATTGTAAAGGGATAACTGGGCGGGGAGGAGGGCTTGTGGGGGGGCTGGGCGGAAGGGACCTGACAGTCACAGAGGTGATGGCAGGTGGCTGCCATTGTCCTCTTGTTCCCTCGTCTACCTCCATGCACCATAGCTCAGCCGGTGCTCTGTGGATCCCCCCCGCTCTGTCCACACATCCCTTCTCTTTTCATCTCACGCGCATCCCATGTCCATGCACTTCCCTTTGTCCACCCATCACGACCTGTGTCCCCAATTATTGCTGGATTAGGAACACGAAAACACATCAGGAGAGAGGGAGAGACTGAGAGACGCACAGAGAGAGAGAGAGAGGGAGAGAGAGAGAGAGAGAGAGATTGAAATTCATAGCATATAGAGAGAAGATCCTTATGTTAATAGTATAACACGTCTGTCTTAAAAACAGGGGAAGGGTGTGATACGCGCAACGGAAAACCCACCTCAGGGAGAAAAAGGAGGAGACGGAGAGAAAGTAAAAAGGAGAGAAAGAAAGACGAGGGGAGAGGATCTAGAAATACACAACATGCTGTTGACTCTGGGGAGAGAACAGAGAAAGAGAGACAGAGGAAGAGAAGGAAAGACAGGGAGGAGAAAGCTGAACATGTGCAGAGCCTGGACAAGTCCAAAGTAAACAGTAGGGACTTTGCTGCCAAGAACAAGAAGAATCTAAAGAATGAAAAAACAAGGAGCAAAGGGAGATCAAAGAGAGAATTAGAGGGAGAAGCCAAGCAGCCACAGAGGAAGGGATGTGCCAAAGCAGAAGAGAATGAACAGGACACCTGTGAAAGAGCAGGGAAGAAGAAAGGAAAGAAGAAGCACCGCAAAAAAGTTGAAACCAGGTAACGCAACCGGTAATGTTTTTGGGACAACAAATAGTTCACAGCCTCAAATTCATCCATGCCTATTACTAGATATGTGCCACTATTTCAAACAACCCCTGTGTCCCTGTCTCAGCTCAGAGCAAGAATCAAGTGAAGATGGAGACAAGGAAGGAGAGGGGGAAGATGAGGAGGTGGAGGAGGAGGAGGAGGAGGAGGTGGAGAAGGAGGTGAGGCCAGAGACCCTAACCCCAGAGGAGCTGGAGAAGCTGAAGGAAGCGGTGGACGACAAGAAGAAGCTGATCCAAGCGTTAAGGGGGAAGCCCTGGCCTATGAAGAAGAAACACTCCACACTGAGGTCAGCTCATCCACAAGTTACAATATCATAGTGGCTAGTGTTTGGTGTGTTGAGTTAGTGTCAGCTTAGCTCAGGAGGTAGAGCAGTTGTCAATCCCCAGCTCCTCCTAGCTGAGTCTTGATGTGTCCCTGAGCAAGTCCCTGGGCTGTCGCCTTGCATTGTTGACTCTGCTGTCAGTGTGTCAATGTGTATAATAACTGATGTAAGTCGCTTTGGATAAACGCGTCTGCTAAATGCCCTAATTGTAATTGAGTTTCCTTTTGAGCTGCAATCGATTCCTCAGTAAGTGCTACGAACATTTTGCCCATGGCTGATTTCAGCAAGACATTTTACTGCAGTTGGAAAAATTGTTGCCTTCAAAAAAATTACTTTTAGTCTGGATATTCAAAAGTCCAATATTTTGTATTTTTTATAGCAGTGCTATGTTCTTCAGTTAGAACTACACAGTATATATAATACAGTGATAACCTCTTGCAGAGAGTCCCAGGAGTTCTTAGAGAAATATGAGGGAGCTCTGGGGAAAGGAAAAGGCCGGAAGCTCTATGCATACAAAGTCATGATGAACAAGGTCAGGACACATCGGCTGGACTGGAGGCCAATTAGTAGACTATGAAATCCCACATGCTGTTTTAATATCATGTATGTGGATGTCTTATATCTTTCAGAAATGGATGAAGTTTAAGAGAGACTTCGAGAACTTCACAACTGCTTGTATTCCATGGGAGATGAAAATCAAGGAGATCGAAAGTAATTATGCAAACAACATCAATATTATTCCAACCTCTTGCTTCCCTTCTAACTCTAACTTTGTAAAGGTATTTTAATTTACAGTAATTATGCAAATTAAATATATATTCTTCAAGCCTCTTGCTTCTCATTCTACTCTAACTTTGTCAAAGCTTTTTCATTTATAGTAACTATGCAAATGACAGAAATATTCTCGAAGCCTCTTGCTTCACATCTAAATCCAACTTTGTAAAGGTATTTTAATTGATGCAATGGAAAGTTAAATGTACAATAAAAAGCTAACAAAACTTTTTTGTTTTCCAGGCCACTTTGGCTCATCTGTGGCCTCCTATTTCATATTCCTGAGGTGGATGTATGGCATCAACATGATCCTGTTCGGTCTGACCTTTGGTCTAGTAATGGTACCTGAGGTCAGTGCTTTTGGTTTGATATATTTAGACAATATTGGAGCTCTAGTTCCACTCAGCTCAGCTTCTATCTGTCTCATCCACAGGGTACATAACTCAGGCTTCTTGCTTTTGTCCCTCCCTCTTCCACAGGCATTAATGGGCAGGCCGTACGGTAGCATGCCTAGAAAGACTGTGCCCAGGGCTGAGGAGACCAATGCCATGGACTTTGCGGTCCTCTGGGACTTTGGGGTCAGTAGTGTTTATGTACAGCTTTAATAAAGGGCACGTGTTCCTCCAGCACATATCTTAGTTATTAAAAATGTTTGTGTCTATTTTGATGAATACATCATTCTATAATCATCACCATTTAATAACTACAAAGTCTTAAATGAATGCCATGTTACAGGGTTATGCCCAATACTCAGTGCTCTTCTATGGCTACTACAATAGTCAGCGCGCTATTGGCTGGCTCAAGTTCCGCATGCCTCTCTCTTACTTCCTGGTCGGTGTGGGTACGGTGGCCTACAGTTACATGGTGGTCATCAGAAAGTAAATATGTCACCTGTACAAGCACAAATGAATCATATATTCTATATGTCTAGCTCAAGCATCAATGATGAATGCATTTGGTTTACAGAATGGCACGCAATGCCAATGAAACTGGGGGAGGGGATGAAAACAGTTTCAACTTCAGCTGGAAGACATTCACCAGCTGGGACTATCTGATAGGAAATCCTGAGACGGCCGACAACAAGTTTGCCTCCATCACCACCAGCTTCAAGGTCCAAACCCCACAAAATGTCTTTGTACTTGTGTACTTGTGTACTTGTGACATAACATTATCTTATCCTAGCAGTCTTTGTTGTGTACGGGGAATGGGTTAACCTAGCGATAGTTAGTGCTTGGCACTTGATTCTATGAACATCCTTACTGTACCGACAGCAATATATTGTTGTTTCTCCTTCTTCCTTCAAATGTAATTATTGTAAGTCGCTTTGGACAAAAGTGTCTGCTGAATGCCCACAATGTAAATGTAAATGTAAACCTAGTGAAAGATGCTTTTGGCTGTGGTATGCAGCACGTGAGCTGGATATACAACCTATTCTGTAACTGTCCATTTTGTTTGATTCCAGGAGGCCATCTTGGAGGAGCAAGAGAGTAGGAAGGACGACAACATCCACCTGACTCGTTTCCTGCGGGTGCTGGCCAACTTCCTGGTCCTGTGCTGCCTGGCCGGCAGTGGCTACCTCATCTACTTCGTAGTGCGGCGCTCGCAGAAATTTGCCCTTGAAGGATTTGAAAACCACACCTGGTGGGAGAGGAATGAGGTACACATGATAGAGAGAGAGAGGAGGCTGGAGTCCAAAGGGCGAGTTCCTACATGGGAGGTGCTGGACACTCCTATAAGTCTGAGGTGCTTGTGTTTCTTCAGGTGAACATGGTCATGTCCCTGCTGGGGATGTTCTGTCCCATGCTGTTTGATGTCATCAGCGCGCTGGAGAACTACCATCCCCGCGTCGCCCTGCAGTGGCAGCTGGGCCGTATCTTTGCTTTATTCCTGGGCAATCTGTACACCTTCATCATCGCACTCATGGACGAGATCAACCTCAAAGTGAGCAAAAGGATTGGCTGCACTTAAAGCAACATTAATGTGGCTTTAGACGGCGATTCACACGAGGCCCCTTTTGTTTGACTCGCAGAGAAAAGAGGAGGATGTGGTTCAGTTCAACATGACCATGTGGGAGGCTAGTCTTCATAACAACACCGCGTCGGACAACAGCACCGCCCCCCCCCTGTTCACCCACCCTGCCGATGTCCCCAGAGGCCCCTGCTGGGAGACCATGGTGGGGCAGGTCAGTGTCTGTCAGTCTGGGTGAGATGTTCACATGTGGAAGAGCATTAGTTGGTCGATCGTCAATTTAGAATTAGAATTTAGTATTTGTCTGATTGATGGAAATATTTCAAGTGGTAAGGGATGCAATACTCTGGTGAGAGATTCAAGTCTAAGCGTACATATTATGGATCCTTCTCTTTAGGAGTTTGTGAGACTCATCATATCCGATACGATGACCACGTACATCACACTGCTGATCGGTGACTTCCTGAGAGCCGTTCTTGTTCGTTTCCTCAACTACTGCTGGTGCTGGGACCTGGAGGCGGGATTTGTGAGACACCGGTTTTGATTCGTCCAAAAGATTGAGGTCCGAAATCCAACATTACATGTAGAAAGCTCAAACAATTCATCATCCTATTTTTTCCATCCTTTTCAAAAGCCATCTTACTCCGAGTTTGACGTCAGCGGAAACGTTCTGGGATTGATCTTCAATCAAGGAATGATTTGGTAGGATAATCATAAATCATATTTCAAACAAATCGTACATTTTGATAGAAACACTGTTACACATCGTTTTAGTCGGTGGTGGTCTGGTGTTTCATACAGCAAAATGTACAATTTGTATCAAAATGTGATTGTCCTTTTAATTCATTGTGCGTTATACCTCCTAAATAAATAGGAAGGAGGCCGCACTGCATAAATATTTTTTTACTTTTGCACAGATGCGTTTCGGCGTGTGCCTTCTTCAGTGTACAATGTTAGTGTAACCAGTCTTAAATACCCACACCCATTAACACACCCATTGACAACACTATTCAGGCCAGCACTCAAAAGGGCTCTTTATGGTGACACGTTCACGCAGCGCAAGGGGGTTATGGACCCCTTACGTCCTTGCGGACCCTCCTTGCGTCCACCGCAAGGGCCGGACGTGCGCCTCCCAAAAGTCATAACCTTCCGTCGAGGCGACGCAGCAGCAAGGGCTGTGATTGGTCCTCTGACTAAAACCCGACGCAGAACCATAAACGTTCACGGCCTTGTCGAAGCGTCTGCGTGGTCATTGTGTAGCGGGAATGTGGGACCATAAAAAGGCCTTAGTAGCTTGGAAAATACACATTGAGTGCCGCCTGTGCCTCTCCTAACTTACATTAGCGTTATACCTCCTAACATCCCCCCCTCCCCCCTTCTCCGTCCTGCCCTCCAGGATGGGGGCGTTCTACGCGCCATGCCTCCCGGCCCTCAACGTGCTGCGGCTCCATGTGTCCATGTACCTCCAGTGCTGGGCCGTCATGTGCTGCAACGTACCCCAGGAACGGGTCTTCAAGGCCTCAGGCTCCAACAACTTCTACATGGCCATGCTGCTGGTCATCCTCTTCCTGTCCACGCTCCCCGCCATCTACACCATCGTCACCATACCGCCGTCCTTCGACTGCGGCCCCTTCAGGTTGGACTACTTATGTTTTTTATCGAGATGGTTGTGGAGTTGATGGTTTGCACTGGTCCCAGTCTGTCAGGGGATCAGCAGGTGTGCAGTGCACTGATCCCCTGACAGACTGCAGCGGCCGTCGTTCAGTGGTCCGGTCTCTTCTCCCGTAGTGGGAAGGCTCGCATGTTTGACGTGATCCAGGAGACTCTCGAGTCGGACTTTCCAGCCTGGATCAGTAAAGTGTTCAGCTACGCCGCCAACCCTGGCCTTGTGCTCCCCTTCATGCTCCTCATGGTGTGAGTAAAACTCCAAGAAGGTTAACAATTTGTGTTTTTACTTTCACATGGTCCTGACATATCCAATCTCTTTTTTTTGTTTGTTGCCAGATTGGCCATCTATTATTTACAATCCACATCCAAAAGCTACAAAGAAGCTAACGTGGAGCTAAAGAAGAAGCTTCAAATGGTAAATGAATAAAATATATCAGCATATTTACCATGGCTTTTCATGGCTTCAGCTAAACTAACCTCCACCAGATGGTAGCAGAGTACATCGTAATGTTCCACTCTCTCACGTGGTGATGAAAAATGTTTAGAAAAATAAACGTTCCATGTTAGGCTTTCTTATAAGTGTCTAATTGTATGTCGTTCAATTAACCAGCAAAATGAGGAGAATAAAAAGAAGAACAAGCGCGCGGCCCTGAAGGCTGCCATGGAGCTCGAGGAGGCCAGGAAGGCCCCTTCTCCCCGCGTTGCAGAGCAAAGCTACAACCCTTCACACCAACACCGACGACATGGTAACAACTGGATTAGGCCTACTATAAACTTCTTAAGTAGCTGTCATTAAGTTGTTGTTCATGACTCATGCGGCTGCTGCATATCTTGCTAACATTAAAGTTAGGGTTAGGGAAAAACCATGAAGTGAGATAGCATAACTTCACGTGACGTGAAACGTTCGGTTTGATACATTAGGCTTCCAAATGTTTCCCGCCTCCCCCCCCTACCTCAACAGACATGGCAGATAGCCGAGCTGGGAGCTTCAGCTCGGATCAGGGCAGAAACGGCGATGACCAGGCTCCTTTCACGGACTGCAGGCGAAGTCAACCCGTGAAAGCCTCTGCCTCCTCCCGTGGTCGCCATGCCAACCAAGGAGCGCCCGCCGGGTACCCGGCCGGCCACCCAAGGCAAAGTGAACCAGCCAGGCTGCAGAGAGTCGCGAGCACGCAGAGACGGTGATGAGGATGTGCGTGTTTCACGTGGTGAGCGCAAACGAAGAACTTTGCTCAGAAAGTAAAATGCGGCGTCATGCTGGTAACTTGGGATGGCTGACATCAGGACAGAACATTTGAGAGGTTATTTCACGTTTCAAATGTTTATTATATGCTTTACATAAAACATAGAAAGCAAAACATTGGACCCCTCCATTGGGTCACAAATTTCGATTACTGTATATCCTTAATTTATTATAATGATTGTATTTCTATATTTGTAGTTATTTACAAAGAAATAGTGTTGATTTGTATTTTCTAACCTGATTTCTAAAGTCCTATGCTTTACAAAAACAATAAAATGATACATCTCTAAAATTTTAGCCATGGCTTTCAAGGTCCCATGACATGCTATTTTATGTATTCTTTAATACAGGTATTAGTGGGCAACTAACACAGTATTCAAAGACGTTCCCGAAATTCAGCCGTGGTGCATAGTTACAGCCACTCCGAGCCAGTCACACATTGAGCTTCCCCCAAATGCTCTGTTTTGGTGTCTGTAGCTATAATGCAAATGAGGAGGAGCGAGGCGGGTCAAGGAGGAGGGTGGGGGTGTGGCCCTGAGCAGCTTGCAGCCACGGTACCATGCGCTCTGTTTACAGTGGATGTATCGCAATGGCGAGGCGCACACAGCCTTTAGCCGTGTTCTGTAAATATTCTAGAACACACGGGAGTCCTGGAGCTCTATATCTAAATATTATCATATAGCCTACATAGATATCTATATCATATAATATATATTATCACGGCCAAAAGCTGTGTGAGCCGATATTATGAATCTCAAACGACCGCGTTGGGTTCTCCGACGTTCCTGGTTCTTCAACGTCCTCATCAATGTGAAGTAGACTGAACCGCGACAAGGAGGAGAAAGGGATCGTTGCCGGGCAGCGCTTAGGCACCTCCGCCTCCGGCGGTGGTCCCTCAGCGGGTCTCAAGCGGGAGACATTCGCCGCCAACAATCCCTTTCTCCTCCATGTCGTGGTTCATGTTCTTGAGGGAGTCAAAGCCAAAGTTCCTTCCCCCCAATTCATTTTCAACCTTGGCTGAGATAACCCCCAATACGAGTCTCGTTGTAGAAATACCAGAGACGAGAGTCCGACGTGTTATGCGCCATAACACCAAAAGCAGAACGGTTATCCAAATAATAAGGAAGTGTACAACACTTGCGTTACAGTCCTGGAGCTCTATATCTAAATAATAGCATATAATACATAGAAATCTATATCATTTAATACATATTATCACGGCCAAAAGCTGTGTGCGCCTCCAGACGATATTATGAATCACAAACGACTTTGTCGGGTTCTGCGAGGTCTCTGGTTCTTCCACTTTCACATCAACCTGAAGTCGACTGAACCGGGCGCTGCCTGCTGCCGGCTGCCCGCTGCCGGGCGATGGTGCCTCGCGGCAACCGGCGGCATGTCGCAGTTCATGTACTTCAGCGAGTCAAAGCCAAAGTTCCAGTCTCGTTGTGGAAATACAAGACACGTCAAAGAACCGACAAGAAACACTTGCGTTACAGTGTGTGTATTCACACACACACACACACACACACACACACACACACACACACACACACACACACACACACACACACACACACACACACACACACACATACACACACACACACACACACACACACGTGGCGCTCGCACGGTCGAGTCTCATTGGCGGGCCAACGTCTCTGGGCGGGCCAGGCAGAGTAAGGGGAGGAGCTGAGATTCTTGGTGACGTCATAAATACAGACATTCCAAATCAGCGCACTTGAGCCTCCGTTTTTTCAAAGGCGAGCAGAACAGCTAGTGCTCGTTTTACACCAAACGCAAGTTTTAGCCATTGGGGGACCATAGGCAGGCTAGGGGAACTCATATTTATATTAGAAAACTCATAAAGTGAGATTTTCATGTCATGGGACCTTTAAAAAATTGCAACCTTTATTGACCTAAAAAAGAACAGTGGCAATCCAGCAGATCTAAAATGACCAGCCAGCCAACCTAGAATACACTTGAAAGTTGGAGACCATCCAACGCTTTACAAATTAAAAGCTATTTTTCTTTCTCGTCCAGGTTCCACAAGACTGATAACAAGACCAGTTGTCCCATTAGAAGTAACAGTTGTAAGCATATGAAACAGCTAGTAATGCTACTGATACTAGTGGTTGTTCTTCCGCGGGTGTAATTCACATTACATCCACATTACAAAATCACATAATTTTCAAGTCAGCTAATGTCTATAATGTCCGTGAATACGTAGCCCAACCAGCTGAGGTTAATTGGAAAGCTTCCTAACTGGTTATCTACACACTCTGTGTACAAATCACAGCCCAAACAACCCCATTGTAGCTACTTTATGAATATTTGTTATCAGAGTTGGGATCCAACAGTGGAAACTAATTCCCCCTGGCCCTGGACCAGTGGTCACTTAGCATAACGTTCTCTGACGACGGATCTTGTGTCCTTAACAAATCATTTTGGTCCTCTCTGTTCTCGCTGGAAGCCTCGGCCATTGTGTCAATCACCACCTGCAGCCATTTTATCAGCGGGTTACGTTACCTGATAAGGATCTCTGTCTGGAATGTCATTGCCTTTTACCATATAATGCAATCTATTATGGAATGTGTGTGCTATGCAATTGTGATCATTCATATTTCCTTCACTTATTGTCAGATAATGTGTCAATATTTTGAGTTCATGAATTCATAATTAAGTCAATCCTAATCATTGAAACATTCTTCTCAACGAGAGTCACCTATTCCAGAAATGGTATTGGATCATTTTCCATTAATGCTCATAATCTATTTATGAGCAGAAACCATAACTATATCGTCAGAGATCGTATGAATAGGAAATGTAATATATTTTTTATTTATTCTTCTATTCTATAATGTTGAGCTTTTGTAATCCTTAAGGACTCTGCTTTACTTCACGTGGTGACATGACCCCCTGATACCACCTCTCCCGCCCCCCTCTGGAGGTCAGTCTGGAGGCTCTGGCTGCCTCTCGGTTCAGAGAAAACGGGGAACAATAGTGCCCACCGACGGGCATCTCCATTACCCCGATATCAGCGTGGTGCCGCAGACCAGCGTCTCTTATTCGCGAACAATTAGAGGGCAGACAGACTTTACAGGTTCACTCAAACTGATTTCATTCCATGGAGGGGCGTGCAGCTGGGGATGCTAGTTAATAAGTGCTTTGGTATGGTTTAATAAATGATATGATGTAGGGCAGCAGGCTCCAGAAGAAAACAAAGAGCTGAGACCCTAACGTAAACATCCAGTCTACTCTGAAGGGCTTCTGGAAGGACTAGCAATCCAGGCATTTGAATGGAAAGATAATAGGCGAAAGTATCAGAGGAGGAAGGTTTTAGAGGAATAGGGGAGCTCAGCGAGGAGGGGAGTGGGGGGGGGCAGCGTGTGGCCCCTGCACTTTCAGCCAGCAGCTACCGACAAGTGTGTTGTGTGACGTCCTTTGTGTGAGCTGCAGCCCCTGTCTCCTCTTTCCATTAATTATTGACTGGTCACATCTGACATTTGACCATATCCCCCCATGAAGTAACCACAGAAACCGCATAGGCTATGTTGATCCTGCGCCCGGTCACGTCTGCCATTTACAGTGCATGGTGCATGTTTCAACTCAGCGTTTTACTTAACACCAGGGCTTTACAGTACATCCCGAAGCCTACTCCGGAACCTCATCGTATACTCTTCCCCTTATGATAATTTAATGTGAACTGGGGTAATCCTGTGTTTGTATGCATTCAATTAGATTGTTGGTTGTATAATTTACCCTCTGGATTTATAGCGATGAATGTATACACAAACGGCTCTAATTATTTAAATGTAGGTGTCTGCTGATACACCTAATTATTATTAAAATAAGTTTGACTCTTTCATTTGCTCTCAGACATCAGTTTTTTTTGTTGAACTGAAAATAGTAATTGACTATAAATAAAGTATCTCTGCTAAATAATTATGCTAACTGGTTGGACTGATCATTATAAATTGCATCTACATTGTTCTGGTATTGTTGACATTATGTAAGACTGCCTAATTGCACTTAAACTTGATGCTGCAATGTCATTTGGCAAGAGATAAGCATTTCTTGGACGGCTGCTAGGGTGGTTGTCAAGGAGCCCAGCCTTTGAACAGCCCTAACAGAGATGCACCTGTCGCGTTGTGTGTGGTTGTGTGTGTGTGTGTGTGTGTGTGTGTGAGCGTGCGTGTGTGCGTGCGTGCGCGTTGTGTGTGTGTGTGTGTGTGTGTGTGTGTGTGTGTGTGTGTGTGTGTGTGTGTGTGTGTGTGTGTGTGCGTGTGCGTGCGTGCGTGTGTGTGTGTGTGTGTGTGCGTGTGTGTGTGTGCGTGCGTGCGTGTGTGCGTGTGTGTGTACGTGCCAGTCAGTCATTCTGTTTGGGAGTGCCACAGTGTATCACGATACACTCTCTGTGGACGTTCCCAGTGCTCCCAGTTGCTCTCCTGTCGAAGGGAGACCACTGCATGGTGGACGGTGACCCCGAGGCAAACCGGGGACTAAACCCAGAGCCTCACGGACTGAGCTCAGGTTCATCACTTCAATGCCTCCCAAGAGGAAGAAGGATGTCGTGATCCGGTCGGAAGATGGTGAGGTGAAGGGTTTATTGTCATTCTTTTTTCAAGATCTTGCCTTTTAAATCATCTTTATTCAGAGTAAATGATTTAAGATGTATTTTTCTTGGATTGTGTTTATGTCGCTCATAATTCCAGGATTATATGGGATTATATGGAGTTCTATGTAATTTATTGTTCTCCTTATTGTTCCAGTGGGAATTGAGATCGATGCCCAGGAGGACAGTGGGAGTGAGGGTGAGTGTGTTGTATCTGTAACAGTGGAACAGGACAGCAGTCCTATTTGTAAAGTCAAATCATTTGGATCCTTAATTATTAATTGTCTTATCTTTGATATTAACTTAATATAAAAAAAACTCTTCTCAATCTAGTTTAAAGTACACCAAAAAATAAATTTGAATTACATTTTGATCAAAATTAGATTTAATGTCAAAAAAAAAAAAAATGATAATTTTATACGGGAGTCAAAAGTGAAAGATGTATGGATTCATGTCTATGTTGTTCCTCTTTGGCATGCATGACCCTGAATCCAATTACTTACTCACCACCTCCTCAAAGTAGCATCTGAGACGCGTACTTCAGATGTTGTTAATGTGTGGTTCTTGTGTCCATGAACCAGAGGAGGCCAGGAGAAGAGCCAGAAACAGGAGAGCCAAACCTTCTCCACGCAGAGCCAAACGCCCAGTGAGCGATGACGAAGACGAGGAGGAGGATGAGCCCCCGAGGAGGAAAGGACGGCGGGGGAAGGCCAAGGTGCAGGACAGTGATGAGGAGGAGGAAGAGGAGGAGAAAAAGGGCAGGAAAAAGAAACCCGTCAAAGCTTCAAACAGGAAGAAAAAAGCAGTGAAGGAGGAGAGTGAGGAAGAGGAGGAGGAGAGTGCGGAGGAACGAGGGAAGAATAAAAAACGAGGCAAAGCGCCGAGCAAAAAGGAGAAGGAGGAGCAGAACAAGGTGAAGAAAAGCGGCAAGGACAAAGGGAGCGAGAAAACCAAGAGAAAGAACAGTGGAAAGTTCAGCAGGTGCAGTATTCTGTGAGAGCTCGCTCTCTGTATCCTACCTCCACGTGCACGCTTCATAACCACTTTCACATGCGCAGTTCAGCCAATCTGTTGTGTGTCACACATGGGGACCCCCCTGTAGACTGAGGCTGCTGTCCATAGTTGCCGCCAGACACCTAAGATTCTACTTTTTTAGGATTCTAGATATTTTATTATGGGCAACACTTTTATAACACCGTCTTAAAAACAATATGAACACAGTGGCACACAGTTGATCAATAAGACAACAATATCCTCATTCTCATCGCCATCATCATCTCCATCCTTATCAGGGATGGGATGGTTGAGATCTAAATACCAAAGAGTTGTGTTTGTATTTCACTTACAGTAAACAGCCAAAGTTGTCTTGTTTGGAAGGAGAGGCATGTGAGAGGTTGTCCATTTAGAGTCAAGCCCCAGGTGAACCATGAAAGCTCTGTCCTTTTGACAGCTCGTCGGGGTCGGGTTCTGACTCTGACTCTCTGTCGGAGGGCGAGATGGAGCTCCTGAAGGAGGAGGTAGAGGAGAAGAAGAAGCTCATCACGACCTTGAGGAACAAACCCTGGCGCATGAAGAGGAGACTCCAACAACTCAAGTAACCAAAACAATACCACAAAAACCAAGCGGTTAACATTCAACAGCTCTTCTGCTTGTTGTTCCATTTTTCTAACTTTGAATTTCCTTTTATGATCCGCTTGCTTGTTGTAGTGCATTAGCTCTTCAGTCTACTAGTTGCTTTCTTAACGGCTGAAATATATTCTTGCTTCTATAGCTTGCTTCCCATCACTCATGTCGCATACATGTGATGTTGTTAATGTTTTATTAAAACATGGCTTTGCTGCGTTGCTTCGTTGATGTTGGCTTTGTTTGGTATTAGCATAGACATGCTATCCTCCATGCTCAAACCTCTGGTTCAGCATGTTATACAATCCTACATGTATGGTTAACCAGAATCAACTTCACTCTGAAGTGCATCCATTTTGCAAATCAATGATGCTGATGGAACTAAAACTAGGCTGCAGTATGTATTGACAAATTGACGCATCCAGATTAATTTGTTTTCTATAAATTTCAGTTATAATTCCATGTATAGAAGGATTGAATCTTGGGTTTGGTTTGAACTTTAATATTTACACCATCAATTAATCAAATCCATTAATCCATCCATCAAATCCATTCAAAAGTAATATCTTTTGAATGGAATTTACAAATTAAAATCATGTATATTCATCTTTATTGAACCCATTTAGACATTTTTCATTTTCAATATTCAGCCAGCACTATTCCAACAAATGTCAACTCGGGCTACAATAAGTTTCAATTTTCAATATCACTCAAAATACACAATACAGAAACTATATTAGTTGTATGTCGATGGCCACCAAGCTCAAATAAACCTCAACATTCTCATTGAATGTTTAATAAAGAATTTAGTTCGTAAAACAAACTTACTTCCGTCCCTTAAGTGTGTTTTGCGTGAGGTGGTTTGCGTGTCCCTGTTTGTGTGTGTAGATGTCAGTGTAGCTTTTCTTGTGAACAACGTCGGTCTTCAGATGGCGAACAAGAGAAGTGCAAGGTCATGACTTTTTGATGAGGTTAACTCACTTTGATGCATGCTGCTGTAACCAAGTGTCTCCGGACTGTTCTTTCCCCTTCATTATCAATCTTACTGGACACAAGGTGTCATCGGCCTCTTGTGATTTATCACTCTGCATGACATCCAAGTTCTTAATATCTGACAGTAATATAAAACCTTGTTATTCATACAAAATACAGATCGAAATGGTGGAATTGTGTTGTTTTATTGTTTTGGACACACAGATAAATTGTGTTATGGTGGAACGATGAGTCTCTCCTTCTGTGATTGGTTGTAGGGAGGCCCAGGCGTTTGTGGAGAAGTTTGAAGGCGCTTTAGGCAAAGGAAAAGGCAGGAAGCTCTACGCATACAAAGTGATGATGGCCAAGGTAAGAAGCACTCTTTTTTTAGACTATGATGAGACTCACTACAACAAGCTTAAGATGTTGACATTTTATCGGGACATTTTCTCTTCTACGCCCCCAGAAATTGATCAAATTCAAGCGTGACTTTGAGAACTTCAAAACAGCTTGTATCCCCTGGGAGAGGAAGATCAAGGAGGTGGAAAGTAAGGAAACAAATAAAAAAATATCCGAATGACGGATGAAACTATTTAGGACGAATGCTTGTGTTAATAGATTTGAAGCTCACCATTCTAACATGCACTATACCAGTGCATGTTAACATGATGCTGATGAACTGGTCCCTGGCCTGTTATATAACATGTTGTGGTGGTGGTCTCCTAATCCGGACCCTGGTCTACGCAGGTCACTTTGGTTCCTCGGTGGCCTCCTACTTCATCTTCCTGAGGTGGATGTATGGCCTCAACCTGGTCCTCTTTGGTTTCATGTTTGGGCTTGTGGTCATGCCTGAGGTGAGGGACAATACTATGTGTTCTTAGTGGTGTTAATGAAGGGGTACATGAGGGTTTTATTTACACTTTTACTAACATGAATCCAATGGCTAATTATTTAGTATAAATTGAAAATTGAATGCCCCAAGTAATCTGATGTTCTTACCCGGAGTAATTGAATGAGTTTTAGACCGTTCATCCTATTAACTGCTAGCTGTGTAACACCAGCACACCTCCATTCATGAATCCTCTATCTCCAGGTTCTAATGGGTCTTCCCTATGGCTCCATTCCCAGGAAAACCGTCCCCAGACCGTTGCAGGAAACAGCTATGGACCTTTCAGTCTTACTTGACTTTGGTGTGAGGATCTGAACATCACCTTTCCTTTTGACCCTACTCTTCGCTAAATCGGTGGATGCCTGTATTTTAAGATTAAACAGACAGTTTCCCCGCTACGTGAAAGGTTCCTAATGTACCTGAGTCCGATGTGTTGGTCGTCGACAGGGGTTCATGAAGTACTCCGTCCTGTTCTATGGTTACTATAACGACGAGCGGACCATCGGCGTGCTGCAGTTCAGGCTGCCGCTGTCCTACCTGCTGGTGGGCGTCGGCATCTTCGGCTACAGCCTCATGGTCGTCATCAGAACGTACGCACACACACACACACACACACACACACACACACACACACACACACACACACACACGCAAACATGCACGCACACACACATGCTTGCACGCACGAACATGCACAAACGTGCATGCACACACACGCAAACTCACGTGTACACACGCGCACACACACACACACGCACACACACACACGCACATGTACAAACGCACACGCACAAACACACCCAGACATAAGCACGCGCACACGTGCACAAGGGAGCACACAGACACTCACACAGACACGCACTCCGACACACACACACGCCCACAAATACACACACACACAATCACAAAAACACACGCAGGCACACAAACACACACCCGCAAACAAACATACAAATAAACCAACAAACGACAAACAAACCCCCACACATGTGTATTATGTGAGGGTGTACTTGGGCCCTATACCCTGATACACCCTCATTCCTCCAGATGCCAGGTAACCTGGTCTCCCTGCTGTTCTCAGGATGGCCCGCAACGCCAACGAGGGAGGGGACGGGACGGACGAGGGGGACTTCAACTTCAGCTGGAAGATGTTCACCAGCTGGGACTACCTGATAGGAAACCCCGAGACCGCAGACAACAAGTTCGCCTCCATCACCACCAGCTTCAAGGTTAGGGTTAGAGAGAGAGAGAGAGAGAGAGAGAGAGAGAGAGAGAGAGAGAGAGAGAGAGAGAGAGAGAGAGAGAGAGAGAGAGAGAGAGAGAGAGAGAGAGAGAGAGAGAGAGAGAGAGAGAGTAAAGTCTGGCGGCGAGCGCAGAAGGTGAGAGACCGTGTGATTTCGTCCTGTATCACCCTCTCTAACTGCCCCCGTATATAGGAGGAATGTACTAGTGAGATGAAGAGCTGGCGTGCTCACACACTCACACACACAGATGTTTGTGTCTGTGTGTGAGCGTGTTTGTGTGTTTCCATGCATACACATTTGCGTGTGTTCATGTGTGTGAGTTTGCGTGTAAGTGTGTGTGTTTTCATGTGTATTTGTGTGTGTGTGTGTGTGTGTGTGTGTGTGTGTGTGTGGTCTAGCTCAGAGATCCTCAAGCCAGAGACTAACGCGTCCTTGTCATGTGTGGTTCCTCCGTTCCCCCGCTGTGCAGGAGTCCATCGTGGACGAGCAGGAGAACCAGAAGGACGAGAACATCCACCTGCGCCGGTTCCTTCGGGTGCTGGCCAACTTCTTCATCCTGTGCACCCTGGGGGGCAGCGGCTACCTCATCTACTTCGTGGTGAAGCGCTCCCAGGAGTTCGCAGAGATCGACCAAGACAACCTCTCCTGGTTTGAGAAGAACGAGGTAAGGAGCAGGCCACCGAGTCTGAGACAATGGAGCGGTTGTCCCTCCAGGGGTTAAATATCTATCGTCATGATCTGCAATCACATCTAGTATGTTTCCACATGATTTATGTCAGGTGTAGGTGTCATAAATATTTGGCCTGTTAAGCCCTTAGAGATTGTGCCTGGGATTAAGGTGCACAAATAAAGCTATACTAATAAAATTGAAATGAATTGATTCCCCGCGATAATGCGATGGTATCGGCGAGCAGAAAAAGCTCTCCCTCCAGAAGCTTTTACCTTATTGGTTAGAAACAAGACGTCATGGCTGACCTGTTGACCTGCTGGCTACCCCCCTCCCATTCTGCCGGCGATTTGAATTCGCTCTGCAGAAGGGTCTGGAGAGGAGCAATATATTTCTTTCTGCTTCCGATATGCTTTTGCGGGAGCCAATCACCAAGCTGGCTTCTCCCCCTGGCGCGCTATTGGCTGGTTTAACACAATGACGACAGGGAAGCGACGCTAAGCAGCCAATTGCGCACAGAGTCAGTTGAACTAGGCCCGTTGACCACGCCTCTTGTGCTGAAGACAATGACGGCAGCCTCCCCGGACCAACGTGCAGTCTACTGTTGAGCTCGGTCTGGCAACAGCCAGGCTACTGACCCATAGCTACGACCACCTGCTCCTCCCACCAGGTGGAGTTTGTCATGTCCCTCCTGGGGCTGGTGTGTCCTCCTCTGTTTGAGACCATCGCCGAGCTGGAGGAGTACCATCCCCGCATCGCCCTCAAGTGGCAGCTGGGGCGCATCTTCGCCCTCTTTCTGGGGAACCTCTACACCTTCCTCTTCGCCCTGTTCGATGAGGTCAACGCCAAGGTAGGAGTCCATGGGTGTGTGTGTGTGTGTGTGTGTGTGTGTGTGTGTGTGTGTGTGTGTGTGTGTGTGTGTGTGTGTGTGTGTGTTTATGCGTGTGTGTGTGTGTGTGTGTGTGTGTGTGTGTGTGTGTGTGTGTGTGTGTGTGTGTGTGTGTGTGTGTGTGTGTGTGTTTATGCGTGTGTGTGTGTGTGTGTGTGTGTGTGTGTGTGTGTGTCATTGTTGTGTGGGTGTGGGTGTGTGTGGGTGTGTTTATGCGTGTGTGGGTGTGTGTGTGTGTGTGTGTCATTGTTGTGTGGGTGTGGGTGTGTGTGTGTGTTTATGCGTGTGTGTGTGTGTGTGTGTGTGTGTGTCATTGTTGTGTGGGTGTGTGGGCGTTTTTCAAATTTTTAAACCCTACCTTCAAATGACAAGTGTTGGCATTTGACCTCATACTCGTTTCTCTTCCGCAGCTGGAGAACGAAAAGTCCATTAAGAACGCCACCATCACAGCATACAACGAGTACTACTCCAACTACAGCTCCTTCTACAACACCACCGACGTGCCCCCACTCGACATCCAGCCTGCGGACGCCATCAGGGGACCCTGCTGGGAGACCGCAGTGGGAATCGTCAGTATTCAGACACTCAAAGAACGATGTCAAAGTGCTTGCGGAGAAAAAGTCTCTCGATCGAACGACTTGAGGATGGAATGCGTTTTCTTTTCTTGAGAACCTAGCTAGCTCCGATATTCTTCAGGGGAATAAATAGCTAGAAATGGGCGACTATGATTCGTCAGGGGCGGCATGTGGCTCAGGAGGTAGAGCTGATTGACTGGTAACCAGAAGGTTGCTAGTTTGATCCCCGGCTCCTCCTAGGCTGTTGATGTGCGATGTGTCCCTGAGCAAGACACCACACCCTGACCGCTCATGACGAGCTGGCTGTCGCCTTGCATGTCTTACTCCGCCATCAGTGTGTGAATGTGTGAATGAATGTGTGAATTTGAGGCAGTACTACGAAGCACTTTGAGTGGCCACTGGTTAGAAAAGCGCTGTGTAAATGCAGTCATTTACTATGTCTTACTATGTACTTACTATGTACTATGTCCGTGTTTGGGCGTGGCGGCTCCACCCAGGAGTTTGTGAAGCTGACCGTCTCGGACATCCAGGTGACCTACCTCACCATCCTCATCGGGGACTTCCTGCGAGCGGTCCTGGTCCGCTTCCTCAACTACTGCTGGTGCTGGGATCTGGAGGCGGGCTTTGTGAGTACCGCTGGCAGACTGGACCTCCACCGTACATTGTCATTCACTATTTCATAGGCACATGTAGAAAACATAACGTAATATACAATGTAGAATATCATATTTTACTTTCTATTTTATACAAATGTACTTATTGTAAGTCTGCTAAACCCCTCAATGTAAATGTAAATGTTTTTTGTTATATCCTACAACAGTGTTCTCTACATTTAATGTGATTAACATCTGTGTAGTTTGTGTATTTTCAATAGTTGGTTCCTAATTGGGAAAACGTTCATTTCAAACCAGGTGACGTCACCAGGTTTCTAATGAGTGGTAGTAGAGTTCCTGTCCTCACTGTGAGAACACCGCATTTACATTGGAAGTGAGACGGCCCTCCCCGACACAATGACCTCCTGTAGGACAGGCCCATCCGTCAGCAGAAACCCGACACAGAAATGAACACTTAATTACTGAGAGAGTCTGAGGTCCAGCACGGCAAGGAGAGAAGGGGAGCAGGACGTCGTAGAGAGATGGAGGGAGGGAGGGAATGGACGACGGAGGGAGGGTGGGAGGGAGGTGTAGAGGGAGGGAGGGAGGAAGGGAGGGAGGGAGGGAGGGAGGAAGGGAGGGAGGGAGGGAGGCATAGTGGGAGGGAGGAAGGGAGGAAGGGAGGCATAGAGGGAGGGAGGGTGGGAGGGAGGAAGGGGGAAGGAAGGGAGGGAGTGAGTCAGGAGAGCAGAGGAAGATGAGGAGACGTGAAGTGAGAGTACCCTACTTTTAATCAGGTGCGTGTGTGTGTGTGTGTGTGTGTGTGTGTGTGTGTGTGTGTGTGTGTGTGTGTGTGTGTGTGTGTGTGTGTGTGTGTGTGTGTGTGTGTGTGTGAGATTACAGCCTTCATATGGAGAGTTTGACATCAGCGGGAATGTGCTCGGGCTCATCTTTAACCAAGGCATGATATGGTACCTGCTGTCTTTCCCTGGAAAATTCACATTCACATTTCTATCACCTGTACCCTAACCGTAACCCCTACCCCTTACCCAAACCCTGACCCCTTATCCTAACCCCTAACCAAACCCTGACCCCTTACCCTAACCCAATCCCCTAACCCTAACCCCTAGTCCTAACCTTTATGCCAAATATTAACATTGCCAAAAATACTTGAGCTTTAATATTTAACTGAATTTATTACACTTTTAACTTCCCTGTTCTGAAACATATGTTCTCATAACATGCGTAATATTATTCATGTTTCATATTCCTAATAATATTAGAAAATTTGAATATGTATATATAAATTTTTTCTAATAGTTTTCCTTCACAACATCGTTGAGGTTTAGCGTTGGAGGAAATAAACTCAGAAATCTCAGAAATAAACCGACTATCCTCCCCCTCCTCCTCCTCCTCCTCCTCCTCCTCCTCCTCCTCCCCCCCACCCTCCCCGTGGTCCCCAGGATGGGGGCCTTCTACGCCCCGGGCCTGGTGGGCCTCAACGTGCTGCGCCTGCTCTCCTCCATGTACTACCAGTGCTGGGCGGTGATGAGCTGCAACGTGCCCCACGAGAGGGTGTTCAAGGCCTCGCGCTCCAACAACTTCTACATGGCCCTGCTGCTGCTGGTGCTCTTCCTCAGCCTGCTGCCGGTGGTGTACACCATCATGACCCTCTCGCCCTCCTTTGACTGCGGGCCCTTCAGGTAGGTAGGCTGGGGGGGTGGTTGGGTTGGGTTATAAGCTTCTGTTGGATTCGAGAGAGAGCAAGAGGGAGCAGAGGACGGTAAATAGTGAAAAACATCAATCAAAGACATCCCCTGCCCCCATCTCTCCCTCGCTAGGTTTCACCGCCATTCAAAAGTGCTACATTCATGCACCTGTGATGGACAGGCAAGATGGATATCCTGAACCAATCAGGGAAGAGATGCTCTGATTGGTCAGAAATGAGCTGGGAGAAATCTGAAATCTAAAAAGGCTCATACAAAGACTTGCGCAGTCAACCCGCAGCAGATATTCACAAGCAGACATTATCTCACGAATAGCTTACGGATAATTTCTAACAAATCACACTCAAGTACCAGCTCTTAAATCTTACCTACAGCACCTTCAACTTGAGAAGCAAACATAAATGTGTGTGCTTCACATATCAGTGGGCAGTAGAGTGCAGAGTTTTAGGCATCAGGAACAAAGGCTAGATTATAATATGTTGTAATCAGTCATTGGTACAATGGTACTCTTAGAGTTGACTGCTTTGTGACACATAAAGCCCCATGAGAAGACCCTGCTGTGAGACTGAGGGGAAATGGTTTAAATTATATCAAGCATTTTCTCTGTAATTATCGTTGGGGACTGTAGGAAAGAGGCAGAGAGAAACGGAGGGAAACAAGCAGGCAGGGTTGAGTTTGGGTCTCATCTTCTGTGCCAGCAAAAGCACCAAACAGTTCCACTTACAGAATAAAACGTATTTAACTACACTCAAAACCAAACGATCCAAAGGCAGGCCTACATTCACCAAACCGTGGACCCCAAGGGCTCTAGTTACCCGGTGGCTTATCTGGTAAACGAATCCCTGAGTCAACCCGGGCCTGACATGA
>NC_082387.1:15152807-15157807 GCF_031168955.1 Gadus macrocephalus
TAGGGTTCATAAGGGCCTGTTAGGGTCCCTGAATGATCTGCTGCTCGACGGATGGAAAATCACGTCAACAGGGGGGCATCCCCGATCAAGACCGTAGGATTACATTAAAGGGGACTTATCATACCACCAGGTGTGAGTGTGATTAGCCATAACAAGCTGTTTTGAAAATGTGCAGCTTCTGACAGCACAGGTGGGCGTGTCCAACGAGATTTGTGAGGGATAGATGAGCAACATTTGCTACAGTCCACTGGGTAGGCTGATAGGATGATCTATCCAGCACACATCTAGGTGGACACGCCCACAGATTTTGACAACAGCCTGTAAGGCTAATCCCACTCACACCTGGTGGCATGTCATGGGACCTTTAATGAAACTGAGGAATTTCACCCTCCTGTCAACATTCAGTGAAACATATGCATGCAACTATCTACTCTATCATTAGTAAAGAAAATCAGTTGTGAAGAAAACATATCGGTGCCTCTGGCAGCATCTGACAATATCACCTTTATTACCGATTCGTTAAAGAGAAATCCAACGGGACAATATATTTGTGCCTTATGACAGCCTTATGAGTCTAGAAATACCACTTTTATTACATATTTGTAAAATTTAAAAAGTTGTTAAAATATACAGTTATAGCAAACATTTACTGCAGTGATGTGGAGAACTGGGTTAATGTGGGTTATAGGTTAAAGGTCGACCGTTTTACTGATTTCATTAAGAAATCACATGCGCTGTAAATAACTTGTTTAATGTATTTCTATGAAGTTTTTGTAAAGCAGCTAATAAAATCATATAATGTATGATCATTCATTGTCGTCTTAAAACAATATTGTACAAAATGTCACCCTCCATTTCGTGCCAGATGTGCTAGTTTACATACATGTAACTGTTCATCAAATACCGTATGCATAGTATCTAGTATACTACGATGGTATGGACATCGTCGTATTAACATTAAAAATAATAGTTTTTTTCTTTAAAAAGTAAATTGAGAAATTTTAAAATGGGGGTTGGCTCCAGACCAGAAGTGAATCCGAAATCATCGCCATTTTATGAGTTCTTCTTGGAGATTTTGATCGTGATCGCCTTGATTTCAGTGTACTCTTGAAGAGCATATTCCCCCCTTGATCGGAACAATGAGAGCAAAAGATGCCAAAACATTAGATATAATATAGTATTTACAAATTGGTACATTTCACAGTATAGTCATATATTATAGTAAATAAAAACTACAATTAAAGCATATTATTTGCTTTAAAACAAATCGTACTCACAGTTCCCTTCCGTTCCCGGACATTTTGAAACCGCCAAATGGGCACATGACACTCATAGCATTGTAGCAGTTCACCCTGAAAGAGAACCACAGCCCGATAGCATACGATCATTAGGCCGTTAGCCTGAACTTGTTAGCATCACTAACCATTTAGTTGGGAAAAAATGGAGACCGAAGGACTCCTTCAAAAGGTTCAAAGTATTCTTGGTTTAAGGCCAGAAGGGATGTCTTAAAGGAGTCAATATTAATATTCCAGGATCAATCCTCCAGAAGGTAGGGTTGTGAGACGTACCAGACGACGCCTGCCTGCAAGGCGGCGGAGACGGTGAAGGCTTTGTCGATGTCGCTGGTGAACAGGCCTGCTGCCAGCCCGTAGTGCGTGGCGTTGGCTCTCGTGACCACTTCCTCCACGCTGCTGAAGCACATGATCTGCTGCACCGGGCCGAAGATCTGAAACCATATGAGGGATCAGAGAGGAGAGGGGTCAGAGGGCAAGGGGCAGCCTTTGAGGACAATGAAAAGGGTCAAATAAGACCATCTACATTTCATTTGATTGAAAATGTAATATATTTTGTGTGTGAGCATGTGTGTGTTTTTGTATGTTTGTGTTGGTATGTGTGTGCATTGCGCACAAATGTTTGCAGGAGAGCATGTGTAAGCGTGTGTGTACATTAGTGTGCAGGTGCATTTGAGTGCGCATGCGTGTGTGTGTGTGTGTATCGGCACCTCTTCCTTGGCGATGCGCATGTCATCGGTGACGTTGGAGAAGACGGTGGGCTGGATGTAGAGGCCCTGCTGGCCCCAGGGGGCCCCGCCACACTCCAACGTGGCCCCCTCCCTCTGCCCGCTCTCCACCAGTTCCAGGATCTTATCAAACTGCTTACGGTCGATCTGGAAGGACAGGCAGAGGCCCATTGGAGACCGTTTATCATTGTACCAAGTGAAATCAAGGGAAAGACCAATCGATATTCGATTTAAAATTATATTTGAAATTATATTTGAAATTCTATTTTAAATTCGTATTTTCAATTCAAGTTGAAATTCCATTAAAAATTCAAGTTGAAACTCAATTTGAAATGCCATTTGAAATTAAATTTTAAATCAAACTAAATACCATCGCCATCCCCGTACCTGTGGTCCCTGGTCCACCCCGGGCGTCAGCGGGTCTCCCAGGACCTTGGAGCGGGCCTTCTCCACACTGCGACGCACAAACGTCTCGTAGATGGGCTCTTCCACAAACAGCCGGGACCCGGCCACGCAGCACTGGCCCTGGTTGAAGAACAGCCCGCTGTGGGCCTGTTCCACCGCCTGCTCCACTGGGAGACAGCCACACATGGAGGCATGCTGTCATATTACTGCTCTCACACCGATTTTTACCCTTTAAAAGCAGAGACAATTGTGCATATTTTGAGTACTCACAGTCACAGTCAGCAAAGACTATTATGGGATTCTTGCCTCCCAGTTCCAGTGTGACTCTTTTCAGGTTGGTGTCACCTGCAGCTCTCTGTATGAGTTTTCCAACCTAAGAAGCAACAGAAATAGTGTCAAACAGGAGCGTCGCTAGCAATTGAAAACATCCGGGGCTGTAGCCCAGAAGTTAGAGTCCTTTTAAAACGGGGGTTTGGGGGTTTCTCCCCCGAGGAAATTTGAAAATCGAGCTGATGGACATGCAATTGTCACGTAGTTTGAGAAGTAAAGGAAAGACAAATCGTCATGTCTGACTCACGTCGGGGCAGGCCTACTGAATAGGTTAATGTTTACGTTAAGGATAGGAAAGTGCACCACATACAGCAGCCAAAATGAATTAGAAAAGCCTGTAGCCAAATAAACACTCATGCGCCTAGATGTCATGTGGACCGTTCTGAATTCACTGCGGGTCTCCTGAATCTGTGCAAACTAGAGCAGCACTAAACAGCATTATCGACATGATGGGCTTTGCATAGAGAATCAAATTTGCAACATTTTGCAACTAATGATTCTAAATTTGCCTATTAACGTACAAGTCAGAATTTTGCAATTTTCACTGGCTACAATATTGCATCTGTCAGTTGTCAAATTTGCTGAACAAAATGTTAAACTTCAATAATTGTTCATAGTCAACTTATATAGTGCATTTATTTAAGCTCTCAACAGCATAACCATACAGCTTCGCCACATCGGCGGGAAAACACGGCACACGCAAAGTACATCCATGGAATCAGCCGTTCAAAACCAGTCTGCATGAATCGTATGACCACTGGATGGCAGTGGATGCGGACAAGGAATAAACCGCAGGGGAGAACATGAGAGCCCCAGCTCGCCGCATAGTAGCCTGGGTGCTTTAAGCGTGGAACAAGCTGGATACGGAGTGGGTGAAAAACTATGTGTGTGTGTGTTTGTGTGTCACTCTGTTCGAGCCTGCATGAGAGTTCAATGTTGTCATTAGCTGTTACGTCTTTCTGACCAATCGCAGTTCAAGGCCGACCTGGGCTGTACCACTTCGGGAGGGGGCGCTCAGTTACTCCCCTCTCCCCTCTCTGTGGCTGCTGGTAATTCAATCACAAAGAAGTAAACTCTACGGGGCTATTTTCAGCATTATGTTGTTGTTTTTACGGCACAACGATCTGGGGCTATTCCCAAAAGATCCGGGGCTATAGCCTCGAATGCCCAGGTCTAACTAGGCGCCTGGTGTCAAACAATATGAACATGCATCCAACAGTACTAACATGATATACATGAGAAGGACCAATATAATGCCTGAACAAGTATATCATAACACTGTCAGTCTATATAGTTTGATTAGTATATAAAAATAAATCCTTAGCCATATGGACATAGACAAAACCAGACCTGCCCAGACTAGGCCAGACTAGACTAGACTAGACCAGACAAGACCAGACTAGACTAGCCTACCAGATCTGACCAGACATGACCAGACAGAACCAGACGAGATCAGACCTGCCCAGACTAGACCAGGCAAGAACAGACCAGACAAGACCAGACCAGAACAGACCAGAATAGACTAGACCAGACAAGACCAAACAAGACCAGACCAGAATAGAAAAGACCAGACAAGACCAGACAAGACCAGACAAGACCAGACAAGACCAGACAAGACCAGACAAGACAAGGCCAGACAAGACTAAGCTAGACCAGACAAGACCAGACCATAATGGACTAAACCAGAAAAGACCAGACCAGACCAGACCAGACCTGACCAGATGAGACTAGCATAGCATGCATACAGAACACCACACGAGTACTAGTCTGGCTGAACGGAAGTGGACAGCGTCTATTGCCTAGCGTCGGATTTGCCTAACCCCTTCCGGTTGCTGGCGTTCCCGTATTGTGCTCCCCCTCAAACTCGGAAACTAGGCAGTATGGCGAGTTTTGAAGAGGACTTTGACGGCGCTGTAAAGTTGGCATGTTTGGCTCTTTCCGTCGAAAATTGCAAAGAACTGCAAAAGATTTGCTTACAGCATTTGCTGAGGAAGAAAGATGTTCTATTTTGCATGGACACCGCTGCTGCTTCCCGGGCTTAGCCCCGCCCTAGGCGATTGTGATTGGTTTAAAGAAATAAAAACAGGCCCGCCCAGTGTCCCCACGGATAGACGGCTCGAGGTAGCGTGGCTCCAGACCATTCTACTTGCTGTAGTTTGGTCTGGCTTTGCGAGACTACACGAGTACTGATCCTCTCCAGTGGGGGCTTACAGCTGTTGAACCACTGAAGGCCACTTTGTCGATG
>NC_082387.1:15167807-15251416 GCF_031168955.1 Gadus macrocephalus
ACCTTATTTCCAGCAGGCGTCGCAAAAGTACAGGTTAATTACGACTAATAATGAAATCAATAGCAGACTAAAATTGTATTTATTTGAAGCATTTGCACTTAGAACAAGATAATACATATTATTATGACATATTTTTTTATGACATATTTTTATTTCGATAAAACTTTTTCTCGGTGATGTACAGCCCCACCACGATAACCCTTTCCATACTGTCCCGGATAACTTTCTTCTTCCTCACCTACTGTGTCTGGTTGGTGGATCCCGGGGGCCAGTTTGTGCATAAGGGGATGGGGGCCGGCTCCTCTACAGACACCATAACCTCCAATAACTCCAAAGGATCACATGAGAATCTCCTGCTGAAGGCTTACCAATGCCAGGTATGGACAGTGTTTATGGTCTCTTTCTTTCCTTACTTTGATTTCATTATTCATTTATTCATTTTTTCTGTCTTTCTTTCCTACTTCATTTCTTTCTTTCTTTCATCTATTCATTCATTCTTTCTTTCTTTCTTAATGTCTGTCTTACTTACTTTCTTTCTTAATGTCTGTCTTACTTTCTTTCTTTCTTTCTTTCTTAATGTCTGTCTTACTTTCTTTCTTTCTTTCTTAATGTCTGTCTTTCTTTCTTTCTTTCTTTCTTTCTTTCTTTCTTTCTTTCTTTCTTTCTTTCTTTCTTTTCTTCCTTTTCTTTCTCCATTTTGTGCTTCTTTCTTACATTCTTCCTGCTGGGTTGCTACTTCCTAACTGTTTCTATTTGTTAACCCTGACTGGGGAGCATCTGACCCCTTCCCTCCTCCAGTATCCACCACCATGAGGCTGAGCTTCAGGGTCCCCCTCATGCCGGGGGACCCCTGTGTGGACGTGTCCGGGGTCACCGTGGCCCTGTGTGTCCTCACCCTACTCCTGGTGGCCCTCAGGGGCCGGAGGGCTCCTCACCACCGGCCCCAGCCGGAGCGGCCCCGCGCCCCGCCACCCCCGGGCCCCACGCCCTGGCCCCTGGTGGGCAACCTGCTGCAGATGGGGAGCCAGACCCACCTGTCCCTCACCCGCCTCCGGCTGCAGTACGGAGACGTGTTCCAGGTGATCCTGGAGCTGCTCCATGTGAGCTGTGTTGTTGGTGTTTGTCTATGTACTTTGCACTTTAACACAGAAAGTAAGGGTTAGGGAAGATTATTTTATATTCTATTTTTTATGATGTTTAATCTTTTGTTTTATGTGGATGTATGTCCTGTCTTGTAACATCAGGGACCATGATGCCAATAAGTGCTTGCACTTTGTCATGTTTTTCTTATATCCCTTGGATATGTCTTTTATTCCAAATAAATCAAATCAAATCAAATGAAATCCTCATGGTAGAACGACACCGTGTTCTTCTAGAGCAGGGGATGTAAACGCTTTTCAGGGCGAGGATGCTTATGCTGATGGTGACTCAGTGGAGGAACCCCCTTTTGCACATCGTATAACATTGTGTTGCTTATTAAACTGGGCCAATACTAATGTGTAGTGCGTCTATTGCGCCATGTGTGAAAGTGGCACAAAGTCTTAGCATTGAATGCATCATTATAAAGTACATCTAAACACATTTTTAGAAGAAAGAGAACTTTGGTAGCAAATTTTGGGGACATTTACCCTGCGGACCCCCATAGGGGTCATTGACCCCCGGCTGAAGCTCTCTGCTCCGGCGCGTTAACCCCCGCTGGCCTCCTGCTCCAGGTGCGTCTGGGCTCCCTGACGGTGGTGGTGCTCAGCGGCTACACCACCATCAGGCAGGCCCTGGTGCGGCAGGGCCAGGCCTTCGCCGGCCGGCCCGACCTCTTCACCTTCTCAGCCGTGGCCGACGGGACCAGCATGACCTTCAGCGAGGAGTACGGCCCGGCCTGGACGCTGCACAAGAAGCTCTGCAAGCACGCCCTGCGGACCCTCTCCCGGGCCGAGCCCCGGGGGTCCGAGGCCTCCTGCCTCCTGGAGGAGCACGTGTGCGCGGAGGCGGGTGGCCTGGTGGACGCCATGCGGGTGCGGGCCGCCGCCGGGGGCCCCGGGGGCCGGGTGCTGGACCCGGCGCGGCCCCTGGTCACCTCCGTGGCCAACGTGGTGTGCGCGCTGTGCTTCGGGAAGCGCTACGACCACGAGGACGAGGAGTTCCTCAGTGTGGTGCGCGTCAACAACGAGGTGCTGAGGATCTTCGCCGCCGGGAACCTGGCCGACTTCTTCCCGGTGTTCCGGTACTTCCCGAGTCCGTCGCTGAGGAGGATGGTCGAGCACATCCGCAGGCTGAACGGCTTCATGGAGAGGAACATCCAGGAGCACGTGGCCTCCTTCGATAAGGTGTGGAGGAGAAGTGAATAGAGAGCCTTGTACTGGTCACATTCACAGTAGGAGAGCCGACTACAAACTAGAAATACATGCATCATTACATAATATGTATATAATATATAATGATACAAATACAAATATTAGAAATAACTATGAAGGAAATGTATCCCAGTGAATATGTATTGATTTGTATTTATATGTAATGAATCATTTTCAAACTTCTTATGAAATTAAGCCTAGTTGTGATCTCTGTTTTTTTTTTTTTTTTTGTTTCTTCTAATGTCCACTCATTTGCTGACAACTTTTTAATTAATCAGTGTCCACACATGCAGTTTTTGCTGTGTGGTCAAAGCCAAAGAAGGACCTTTGTTCCTGCGCGGAGAGGCTAAAATGTTTGCACGCACGCTAATTTGAAATTAGCAGTCAAGTGGAAGACACGCGTAACTTAGCAGGCATTACTGCAGGCACATTTTCTGACCAGCGGAAAGCACTTGAGTTTGGACTTCTGAAACGGTAAACTCCAACGTTAGTATCACACATTGCTCTGAAAAAAGTACAAAAGAACAATTAACAAATATGTTTAAAATACATTCTGTAAACAGTGACAACAGCGATTCTGCTTGTGGAAATGTGTTTACCTGTGTTTACCTGTGTGCTGTGTGTGTGCAATTGATTTCCGCCTCTGAGTCCAGAACTCGATCCGCGACATCACCGACGCCCTGATCGCCCAGTGTGAGGAGAGAGGAGAGGACCAGCATGGATCCATGCTCTCCAACACCCAGATCATTCACACCGTCATAGACATCTTCGGAGCAGGTCCGTTACCTTGGTGATAGCCGAGTGATGCTCAAGAAGACTTGTGTAAATGTGGATGATAATTGCTCTCCTCTTTTTAAATGTTGGCTTTTCTTTGTAAGGATTTGACACCATCATAGCTGGTCTACAGTGGAGTCTCCTGTACCTGATCAAGTTCCCAGACACCCAGGCCCGAATACACCAGGAGATAGGTACTGATTATAAACCTTGATTATTCAGTGACACAAATCTTCTTTTACATGCCGGCTAATGAGTAATGCATCTTTTATGATTGCCACATGTAAACTGAAAATTAAGAGAGCAATAGTTTTCGGTCAGGAATTTTAACATGAAAAAGATGTGGAGAATTTAAAGCAGTATATAAATACCCTTTGACACACACACACACACACACACACACACACATCCATGTGCATGCGAACGCACGCACGCACACATGCACGCGCACACACACACACACACACACACACACACACACACACACACACACACACACACACACACACACACACACACACACACACACACACATCCTTTTTCCAACACTTCCACACATTTCACCTGCTTTTGTGCGCCACTTTATACATAAGTGCTTGCATAGATGCACACCTACGATGCCTTCTGCTCTAAGCACAGACTTGTTCTCAAGCCCGTTAGACACAAACCAGGCGAGAGAGAGCAAGGAAGAGAGCCGCAGTAAAAGGAGACAGGATGAGGCAGAATGAGAACGGGAGTGTGAAAGAGGTGAAGAAAGAGAGAGCTGTTCTGGGCCGACACAAAGGCGGTAACACGCAACCACCAATGCACACACACATGGTTTAACATCCTCCATTCACGTGGCAAGCGCTCTCAGAAGTGTGCATCAGGAGTCGCGTTCACATCACAGCATCCCTGAATAGTGATTGGGTTTGCTGAGAAATCACTTTGTGCTCAACAAAAAGTGTTGTCAACCCTTTTGAACCCAGGTCTCTGGGTTCAGAAGGGTTCACAATGCTTCTTTTCTCTCCCTCTGTCACGTTTACTGTTTCACAGACAAGAGCCCAAATCATAGCTGTGTGAATAAGAAATAATGAGTCAGAAATTAACTATAAAGCAAAATAATCAAATTAATAGCTAAACGATTACTTGATTAAAAAGTGTTTTACAACAACTGAGTCAAGTGTTGTACAACAACTGAGTCTTCCAAAAATCGATTTTAAGGGGTTAGGGTGTTTGAAATTTTGAGGTGTTGCTGGGATTTCATTGCCACTAAAACCCTGCATGTCTCTGTGTCTCTCTTAGATGAACACATTGGCTCGGCCAGAGTTCCCAGGTTTGCAGATAAGCCGAAGATGCCCTTCACCGAAGCTTTCCTGTACGAAGTGTTTCGCCACGCCTCTTACGTGCCCCTCACTATCCCTCACTGGTGAGTTCACCTGTTATCTCAAGTAGGAAAGTCCATCTTTAAAGTGATGGTGATATTCGAGATGGGATTCAAATGGAGTCAGTCTTGTATGTGTTTGCAGCACGACTACAAACATCACGTTGAACGGATACTTCATCCCCAAAGACACGTGTGTCTTCATCAACCAGCACCAAGTCAACCATGATAAGTACGTAGGAGTATCCCTTTAACCTCATTTGGACTGAATTTTCGTTCGCTCTAACGCTCTCCTCATCCTTCACGTCCCGGTCTCCAGAGATCTTTGGGGCGATCCAGACGTGTTTCGGCCCGAACGCTTCATGGATCCTTCCGAGCGCCTCGACAAGGAGCGGACCGAGAAGGTCCTCATATTCGGCATGGGGAAGAGGCGTTGCCTTGGAGACGGATTCGCCCGCCTGGAGATGTTTGTGTTCCTCACGACGCTGCTCCGCGACCTGCGGCTCCAAAAGGTCCCCGGCCAGGAGCTGGATCTCAGCGCCGAGTTCGGTCTGACCATGAAGCCACGCCCATACCTCATTAGCATCTCCTCAAGGTTCTAGAACTCATCATGTTGCGTGTTTCTTAGGACGGCCCTCTGTAGCTACATTACTCACATCATCTGGCCTTGTTTAGATATTCAAACACAGCGGCTGACGAAATCTGCGATATTTAACCTGTACTAAAACAGATGCTAAATATAATTTGCAATATATTTATATTTTCTCATTTTTTGTCAAACACTTGATGTGCAGTAGACTATCATTGCCGTTCAGAATAAAGGAGGTTTAATTTGCTTGTTTGTATGTGGTCAATTCATTCATAAGTATAAATATATAAATATACATAAGTATAATCTGAGGATCACCGTACAGGTACGTGGTTTGTGTGTGTGTGTGTGATTATGAGTTGTGTGCGTGTCAGTGTGTGTGTGTGTGTGTGTGTGTGTGGGTTTACCAAATCCCCAGAGGACACCCACCGCCATCGCCCCTAATGGGGCCCTCATCCGTGAGGGGCTGGCCGGTCTGTAGGCTGCGCGGCCGCCTTTGTCCCACTGTTAGCGCTGCTCCATGGAGCTCATAGTACGATTTAAACCACGGAGGTTATTAAAGAATAACAAATCACTGGGGCCGTGCGCTGGGTCGCCTCTGATGTGGAACGGCCAATGAAACGCTGCACGCAAAGCTAGGAGTCACCGCGCTAATTTGGCTTAATGAGCGCGGTATAGCGCGGTATTATATCAGCTGGGAGCTGCTGATTGGACTGGGCACCGACCAATGAAAACGCAGCGCTGGTTAACTCGTGGAAGATGGAGGTCTTGTTCATCGCACTGTGAGGGGAGGATAGGACTCCCCTCACAGTATGATGTCCTATCCCCCCGGGGTAGGAATGAACCAATACCTTTTGGTAATTGGATTTGGTTTGGAACAACACACAATTTGAGTGTACAACAGCTATGCCAACTTTACATTCAGATTCACATCCAGACACACACACACATACACATCTAACAACACACACGCACACACACACACACCCACACACACACACACACACACACACACACACACACACACACACACACACATACAAACACATACACAGACACACACACACAAACACATAAACACACACGCGCGCACACACACATACACACAGACACACACGCACACACACGTCCCCATGCCAGCCATTGTCCAGCTCTAGCACCCACCAGCACTCCGGGACCACTTGCGTGTTTGACAGTGAGTGTACAAGATGTACAGAGCTGTTTCCATCCCACACACACCATTGTGTTCCCAAAGAGACTTCGTCTAATTCAACGGGCGCCAATAGAAGTATCATTCACCAGACCAACTGACCTTGTAATTACTCAGCCTGGCCTACAGGGGGCCCCAGATCGAGGGGGAAGTCCAGAACTTGGACCGAGAAGCACCCATTGATATACAACACGCGATGCCCTTAATTGCCCACTCTCGGTTCCACCCAGTCTGGGACCCAGAACGACCCCCTAACAAACACTTCTTCATCACAATCACTTCTGTACGGTTTGTTCTGTACTGGAGTGACCTCCCGAAGTAACTAGCCGTGACGTTAATATTGCATTAATTGCAGAAATAGACAAAATAACAACCATTGAACGAGAACAAGAGTATGCAGTATGTACAGTTTATGTGAAGTACTATGATGAAGTGTTCATATAGGCTAAGAAGTCCTTTATGGAGCATTAGGTATTGTTACAGTCATTAGTACAGTACAGTCAGATAATAGTCCATTGACTTCCATGAATAAATATAAAAAATACAAATAAACACATTCAGAATCAAAAGTTAAAGCCAACTATGATAGAAGAATGGTCACAGAACAACACAATTAAAATTGCTTTTGAAGAGTTCAGACTTCCTCTTCCTCGACCGTCTGTCCAGATTTCAGCTTCAAGATCACCTGTTAAGAGGAGGGGAACAACCATTCACACCTGCTGTGACCTCCTGCTCTGTATTTATTTGGTGTTTCATCAGTTTTGTGATGTTATCCAACGTGGTAAAAGGTGGCTTCTGTATTAACTGAGTGTTGACTCGTTCCTGACACCCAGAGGCCTCCTTCGCCAGGGTTCGGTCCGTAAGCCTCCAGCCGTGTGTGTACTGAACCTCACCTCTTTGAGAGCTGAGATTTCCTTGCTTTCCAGGTTTCTCTGAGCGTGGTTGGTGATCGCCTTGACTCGCGTGGCATAGCTGTGGGGAGTTGGATACTTTCAGAAGGGTCCACATTCAAAGTGTTTGTAGAAAACAATCGTAAGAAGGACCTCTCTCTCTCTTTCATATACTTTTCTCAAACTCCCTCACACTGTCCAACACTCTGCCATCTCTCTCTCTCTCTCTCTCTCTCCCTTTTGCACACTCTGCCATGTTTCTCTCTCTCTCTCTCTCTCTCTCTCTCTCTCTCTCTCTCTCTCTCTCTCTCTCTCTCTCTCTCTCTCCCTAACACTCTGCCATCTCTCTTTCTCTCTCTCTTAATCACACTCTGCCATGTTTCTCTCTCTCTCTCTCTCTCTCTCTCTCTCTCTCTCTCTCTCTCTCTCTCACACACACTCTGCCAAGTCTCTCTCTCTCTCTCTCTCTCTCTCTCTCTCTCTCTCTCTCTCTCTCTCTCTCTCTCTCTCTCTCTCTCTCTCATTGAATATCCTTCATCCTTTTCTACATGGACTCACATTAGGGAGGTGAGGGTCTCGTCCATGTTATACTGCGAGGGAGAGATGTTGACGATCATCAGGGTTTTGGCGTTGCCACCCAAGGAATCCTGCATCACCTTCGAGACAGAAAAACCCACAACAAACAGCTGTGAACAGGGGCATAAATACACAAGGGCATGCCTTGGGCTGACATGGCTCACAAGCTGCTGGCTGTGCTGTAATGCTGGTGTGTTTGTCGTGGTTGTTGTATGGACAGAGTGGAACCTGAGTGAGTTTGCTGTTCCTGTAGGGAACATGAGGCAGTTCAGAGGACAGGGCTGATATCACATCACCCAGGGCACTCAGCGACTTGTTGATGGAGTTAGCTTCCTGTAGAAGAGCAGAGGAGAGGAGAGGGGGAGGAGGGGAGAGAAGGAGGGAGGAGAGGAGAAGAGAGGAGAGGAGAGGAGAAGAGAGGTGACCAGAGGAGAGGAGAAAAAGAGGGAAGGAGAGGAGAAGAGAGGAGAGGAGAGGAATGGAGAGGAATTGAGAGGAGAAGAGAGGAGAGGAGAGAAAGGGAGAGGAGAAGAGAGGAGGGATGATGGGATGAAAGGAGAGGAGAGGAGAGGAGGAGGAGGAGAGAGAATAGAAGAGAATATAGGACAGAAGAAGAAAGGAGAGTAGAAGAGAGCAGAAGGGAAGTGATAAAAAGAGAGTGAAGAATAGAAAAACATTGACATGGCCTAGATAAATAAAAGCAAACATTTGCCAGGCCTGTCCACCTTGAGCTGGTGGTCTTTGGCGCCGGTCTTTGCCGCTCTCTCACTGCCTGCCAAGTCGACCAGACTCAACTTCCCACAACTCACGCTGCCGTTGGTCAGATTCCTACTCTCCACCATGATGCCCATGATGAGGTGGGAGCGGGAGCTCTCTGAGTTCATCTCTACGGGAAAGGCAAACAGACAAACAGTTCCATTCTGACCAGCGTTTGCAGTCAGATACCGTTAGCAAGTTTTTGTATGAATGAGACCTTATGAACAGCAGAACATTGCCTTGATAGAGCATGTGGTTGGATATCTAATGGAGACATTTTGACAGGCATATTTACTAGCCATCTTCTTGTTTTCAACAACATATGGACTGTCAATAAGTCTTCCTGACATCTTAGCAACTAAAATAAGAGGAAATGTCCATCTGCTTTTCACGAGTCAGACTACTGTCCCGGTTACATGGGATCAATGTATTAGACCAGCTAGCAGTGACCCTATCTTAGTAGCTACAGTACCACACAATTAGTGAACCATGGTACAATCTCCCAAGTCCCAAGCCCAGTAGCAACTTGGGCTAACCGCGGCCTCATCACCCCAGTGGACAACCCTTAACAACGACTCCATGACTCCAAACCACAGAAGGACAATATATTGTTTCCCTTTCTTCTGACAAATACTTATCATTGATTGTAAGTTGCTTTGGGTAAAAGCAGGGTAAAAGCGTCTGCTAAATACCCTGCATGTAAATGCTAATTCAAACCAGTCCGCAGTGGCCTTGTGACTCACTGGTGGAGGAGATGTGCCGGTTGGCGCAGGCCTGCTGGAACAGAGCGAGGAGCTCCGGGGCGCTGGTGGCCTGCTTGGTCTCCGCTCCCTGGGCGAACACCACGCCCTTCCTGTTCCTTTTGATCTCCACCCTGCGGGGCGGGGCCTGCGTGGCCGGCCCGTCCCCCGCCTGGCCCACCAGCAGGTCCTGGAGCTGGTCGTTGTACAGCTCCAGCATGTAGGCTGAGACCTGGGCGGGGAGCAGCCGTCCAGAGGCAGAGCAGTGGAGGACCGGAGAGACCAGGAGAGATTAGAAACCAGGAGAGATTAGAGAACAGGAGAGATTAGAGACCAGAAGAGACACAGGGGAGATTAGAGACACAGAAGAGATTAGAGAACAGTAGGGGTGCAACGGATCACAAAGCTCACGGTTCGGATCGGGTCACGGTTTTTGAGTCACTGGTCGGATCATTTTCGGATCAACAAATGTGACTTTAAATAAAATCTTCAACTGTGTAAAAACAAAATAAAGTGACAAATTAGTTAACAATCCTGCTTCCTTTAAGCATGGTCAATATTTAAAAAATGTGCAATCTGAGGCATTATTCAATCTTCTTTTTACCATGGATAGGATAGTACATAATCCCTAATCCTGGATTTACAATTCAGGATGTCTGCATTTCCTGGGGAGAGTTTAGAGTCTACACTCTCCCAAGGCAATGCAGACATCCGTATCTTCTTTTTTTTAGTTTGGTAGCGAAATATAGTTTCTGTGGTGTTTTATTTGGCATTTTGTAAATCCATTGATTTCGGTTGGGAGACTCATTGCTCATTGCAAGGGGGTTGGTTGAAGTCTTTTCGCTCGGTTCTAGCCCTACTGTTGATACGGCAAACCGAGCGAAAAGACTACAACCAAACCTAAACACGTCCGGTTCCGGTTCCGGTTCCGGTTTACGTTCAATGGGATTTACGGAACGCCAAATAAAACACAACAGAAACTGTATTTCGCTACGATACTTGATGATGTTGTTAATACCCGAATTGTCCTCTAAACATGCGCTGATCACGTCAACGCACAACATTTTTTTTTTTTATCAGCCGATCCGCGGATCACTTGCGTCCCGAACCGTGATGGTCTCTCCTGGTCTACGACCAGGAGAGACACAGGGGAGACACAGGGGAGATTAGAGACCAGGAGAGACACAGGGGAGACACAGGGGAGATTAGAGACCAGGAGAGACACAGGGGAGATTAGAGACCAGGAGAGACACAGGAGAGACACAGGGGAGATTAGAGACCAGGAGTGATTAGAACAGGAGAGACACAGGAGAGATTAGAGAACAGGAGAGACACAGGGGAGATTAGAGAACAGGAGAGACACAGGGGAGACACCGGAGAGATTAGAGAACAGGAGAGAGACAGGAGAGATTAGAGACCAGGAGAGACACAGGAGAGACACAGGAGAGATTAGAGACCAGCAGAGACACATGAGAGATTAGAGAATAAGAGAGAGACAGTAGGAATTGGAGAATAAGAGAGAAAGACACAGTAGAGATTGGAGAATAAGAGACAGAGTATAAAGTGAAAGGTCAGAAAGAGAACGTAGAGATTGGAGAAAAGAAGAGACACAGTAGAGGTTAAAGAATAAGGCCCCGTCCACACGAAGCCGATTTCATGGCGAAACCGCAAAGGTCTTGTACGGTTCGGCCTTCCGTCCACACGAAGCCGGTGAATCCGCTGACCGA
Source organism: Gadus macrocephalus (assembly GCF_031168955.1). Lineage (NCBI taxonomy): Eukaryota > Metazoa > Chordata > Actinopteri > Gadiformes > Gadidae > Gadus > Gadus macrocephalus. Next base: position 15,178,784 of record NC_082387.1, read on the forward strand.
AACCGTATACTTCTGAAACCACCCTCGGAGGTGGTTTCAAATCTACCCGGTTTCGTTTTGGATTCGTGTGGACGCATGAAACCGACTGAAACCGTAAACCATGATGTCATCGCCCCACCCCTCGACCCTCTAGCCAATGACTGTTAAGCCCGCGGAGTCACAGAACTCACAACAAAATAGATGATGGCGGACTACAGGCTTGTAATCGTTCTGCAGCAGATCATGTCCCTTGTTGGGTTGCTAAAGCCATTATTTATTGAGACTGTTGACTGACTGTTTGTTTGTGTTGTTAGTGGTTCGGGGGGCAGCCTTTATGCGCATGCTCGCCTCTTCTTATTTAATTTTCTTCTGGATTTCTGTAGCAGAAGCAGCGCCCCTTATGGGCCTGGCATGTGTACTACAGCGTTTCGACAGATCTACCCGGTTTCGCTTGACTCCGTCTTTACGGAGATACTCCGAAACCGGATAGATCGAAACCGGAACGGTTTCGGCTTCGTGTGGACGGGGCCTAAGAGACAGAGTATAAAGTGAAAGGTCAGAAAGAGAACGTAGAGATTTGAGAAAAGAAGAGACACAGTAGAGGTTGGAGAATAAGAGAGAAAGTAGAGCGTGGAGAATAAGAGACATAGTAGAGATGGGAGAACAGGAAAGACACAGAAGAGATTTGAGAATAAGATGTCAATAACATGTCAGAATGTCATTTTACCCTTTTCATAGCTAACATGAAGGAAACATGAAATAGATGGACCGATATCTCCACCCTTTTGAGTTTATTGGTGGCGTGGAGGGGAGATGCCAAGCCATAAGAGAAGTTAAGAAGAGCTATGAAGTTATGATGGGATGCCAAAAGAAATACAGATAGATATCCTTCAAATTCTTAATAACTCTTTCATGGTTTTGATCCTGCACTTCAAGCCCAAGATGCTGTTACGTATTTTAAGAATCTAAGCTACCCACACATAGACCCAATGAAGCAGGACCAAACATATAAGCCGTATTGGAGGCTGATCCAGCCACAGATAGCAGCGCTTTTATATATACGAAGAAGCCGAAGCCAGTACGGCACCCCGGCCACGCCCACTAGGCCACGCCCACTTGACGGTCTCTACCTGAGGACAAGGGGTGGAGATGGCCAGAGATCAATAGGTAGACGCGCAGAGAGCCCCCGGGCCTAAGCCCGGGGGCTTGAAGTAGATCACGGTATTTTCCTCTCACACGTGTTCCACACGATTCCTAGAATTCCCTCCGTATAGCTTCACTTACCATGCCGAAACATGCCGACGACTTTATAATAAATGAAGTGAGTTAAAGCAACCCGGGATTGGACAACTTTCTTCGAGAATACTGCAACAATGCCATGTCCTTTATATCCTTTAATCCAATCAGACTCTGTGTGTGCCCTGGTGTCACCTTGCAGTCGAACCGGGTGCTGTTGTCCTTAATGATGTCGAACATGGCGGTGAAGGTGCGGGGCATGATGCCCGGGCTCCGGTACTCCTTGTCTCCCACCATGGTGAAGGTCTTGCCTGAGCCCGTCTGGCCGTACGCAAAGATGCACACGTTGAAGCCATCGATGGCCGACTGGATCATTCTGCAGGAGACAGTGGATAGACACACACAGAGTCGATTCACTATAGGTACGTGTCAGTCAGACGACTATTCCGCTGAGGGACTGTCTACGGTAGATATGAAGAGACATGGATTAAGGAATGGATTCTCAATCAGATCGGTTGATTGAGAAGAACACAATAAACGAGAATAAGACTCCCAGAAATTGCTGTCATTAAAGGTTTTCAAGCCTTCTTTGGCACATTAATTACTTCAATCAGCTGCTACCTTAGTTGCCCCCCCCCCCCCCCCCCTTCTCACTAGAGGATGTAGAGGGGGGAGCCCCCACCTGTGGGTGTCCTGGAACAGCTCCTCCTGGGAGCTTTCAGTGCTGAACACCCGGTCGAACTGGAACTCCCTCAGTCCACGGGGGGTCTCCACGGCAACCGAGTAATCGTCCAGCTTCTCCACCACGACGACCCCCCCCTGAGCCGCCTCGGCCCGGTTCACGGGCCGGATCCGACAGAACACCCGGATCTTACCTGTTGGGGGAGAGAGGTGACAGGTCAGCACATGTGTGACCCCCAGCGCAGCCAGGGTTAATTGACCAGGATGGGTCTCTCTCTCTCTCTCTCTCTCTCTCTCTCTCTCTCTCTCTCTCTCTCTCTCTCTCTCTCTCTCTCTCTCTCTCTCTCTCTCTCTCTCTCTCTCTCTCTCTCTCTCTCTCTCTCTCTCTCTCTCTCTCTTTCTGTCGACCTTTCATGTCCTCCACCATGTTGTAGAACTTCTTCCGGAGGGTTCTCTCAGTTGTGTAGTTCTCTATCACCTTCTTGTTCTCCTCTTTCACCTGCTTCAACTAAAGACACAGGAGGGATAAAGAACAGAGACTCATCTGTGTGTGTGTGTGTGTGTGTGTGTGTGTGTGTGTGTGTGTGTGTGTGTGTGTGTGTGTGTGTGTGTGTGTGTGTGTGTGTGTGTGTGTGTGTGTGTGTGTGTGTGTGTGTGTGTGTGTGCATTTCAACTAGTAGCTACTTGCTAGTAAAACTTGCTACTTACCAACCGTCCAATATTTTCCTGACATACTCTATCTATAAAATACCAAATACTTTGAGACTACCTTTAATATAAAACAGATGAACATCTATCTGGTTATTGACAGGTGGGAGGTGCCAGGTAGACTCACCTGGTCCTGTAGACCCAGGAGCTGCTGGCCAACAGTCTTCACTCCCTCCGCCTCCGGCTCCACTGCATCGCATTCTAGGAACAAGGGAGAGGAGGAGGGTTCCACTTGGTCAGAGCAACCAGTCAACACACATCACACAACGCTTAAGATGCCTTCGATCTTTCGTTCCGAAATATACACGATCCAAGTGATACATTCTGTTGAGTCAAAACAATATACAACCCTGTAAAAATTACAAATTGTGTTTACTGACCCCGCTTAACAGGGATGCCTCCAGTTCTAATGTAGTTGAGAGCCATCTGAATGACCTCCCCCTCGACCACTGCCTCCTCCAACGCAGACAGCCTGGCAGGGAGGAATAAACAACAACACAGGATCAGCCTCTCTGTTTTCATATGACACACAGCACTGTTGCAAGTAACCTGTCTATAAACTGTTTATCTCTTTGGGTCTTCATTCAATCGTTGCAATCCGCACTAACTCTGGATTCTTCCAATCAGGTTTCTGTGGGGCAATCAAGTACAATACAATAAAGACAATGACGTTAGTGTCTGACTCAGTTGGGTCGGCGGTCTCTTCTTCGGTGGGTATTTGGTCCTCTCTGGTCTTCTTGAATTGCTCCAGTTTGTCTCTGGCTTGAAGCAAAGAAGCCTGATTCTCCTCAATCATCTGCTGTAGATGGGTTCTGGCCTCAGGGACGGTTAGACAGATCGCATGGGCCTGGGAAACACATAAGGGTACAACTGTCACCTTTCTGTGTGTTTATCAATGTGTGAGTATATCTGAATGCCAGACACATTCCCATTTGGATGAATTTGGCAATATGAATGTCAAGAATTGTAATATTAGAGTTGCTGGATGAAACCTTCTGGATGAGAACGGGGAGAAGAGTAGCGCAGGGTGGCGGCGGGATGGGGCTCCCCTCTTCCCCCAGTAGCTCCGTGATTTCACGCTCCCTCTGGTACAGGCTCTCCTTCAGCTCTTCCAGGCGGGCGTTTGCCCCCTCTAGTGGCAGCTCTTGCTCACTGCAGGCCTGCATAATATTTTACGAATACTTTGAGAATACAAGATATTTCCTTTGTGTTTTAATGTCACGTTAATATATAGTTTCTGATTTCCTACGGAAACGTTGTGTAATACAGTGTTACAATATATTCAGACAAGAAACGGAGGCCATACCCACCGCAGGGTTTTCAGACTCCTCATTGTTCTCGGGGGAGTCACCTTCCTCGGCGGCTTCCTGTCGTTGCTCCTGTGCGGCGATCAACATCTCTTGGACCTTCCCGACCTCCTGTCTGGCCATCTGTAGCTCCTGGAGGGCTGGAGGTCAGCATCGTAACAGGTTTCAGACGTATTAACGCACAACTCAAAGGCACCACGTGAAGACACACTGTATACTATCGGAGGCTCACTAGAGGCCTGGTGACTGTTGAGGAGGTCCAGGCGGCTGGAGAACAGCTCAAGCATTTTGCTCTGAAAAAAAGAAAATTGGGGAATATTTGGTGATGATGATTGAGATTTGATGATGATGATGGTGGTGAGGATGATGATGATGATGGTGAAGATGATATAATGAAGGTGATAAGGATCAGAGAGCAGATAAGCAGTCTCAGAGGAACTGTGTGTATGTTTTTTTTTGTGTGTATGTAATGAGGCCACAAGGGGGTGACAGCGTCAAGGGAACAGGGAAGTCGTTTATGTGTGTGTGCGCGCAGTCGTGCGTGTGTTTCTGTGTCTGTCTGTCCGTCCGTCCGTCCATCTGTCTTTGTGTGTTTGTTTCTCCACACATATGGCCGCTCCAACCTTCTCCCTGTGCCATTGCTGCGCCTCCTCCTTGCACCTCCTTCTCTCTACTCCCTGCTCCTCAAGCAGTTGCTCCCTCAGGGCTGTCAGGGCCTGTAGAGATCAGTGATTGGGTTAAATTAGGGCAAAGGGATTGGAAGAGGAAACCATCATGCTCTATCGCCCGGTCAATATTTTTAAACCTTTGCCGAAGGCCGTACGGTGGCAGCATCAGCTACGGTAAAAGTCAGTGGGCTTCCATGTCCGGTTCAGCTTGGATGATTGTGTGACACACCAAGTGTACGTCATCAAGAATGCAAGTTGAAACAAAAGCCATAAAACAACACATGAACAATAGTCAGGATAACAGTACGGTCTAACACACCGGTTGAGTGAGTTCATGGTTACAGTCACTGTGACTTCAGGTGATGATGCTAAATGATGTGTGAATGATGCTCTAAAGCCAGATAGTGATGGCGGCTGTGCCATGGTTTGGAGGAGAGGGCGTAACCATAGTGACGATTCAAGCATGGTGGCAGAGGGGCGATGAGTACAGGGATGTGTTGGTTTGCGGTGTACCTGGACTTTCTGGTGCCACTCTTTGTCCTTCTGCTCCACCTTCCCCTGATAGAGAGCAAGCATCGTCTTCAGGGCGTTCATCTTGTTCTGGTAGTGGGCCCGGACCTTCAGCACCTCGCGTTCCTGAACGCACACCAGACGACGGAGGTTCAGGTGAGGGAACAAGCACCCCCCCCCCCCCCCCCCCCCCCACCACCCCCACTGTTACGTCCTTCAGGTGTGGAGCGACACAGGGCCCTGTGCACACACAGTTATGTGCACACACACACATTCTAGGGTTGTTCTTCAAACAAAAACATGCCCGATGGAGCAATCACTCACATACATGAGCATGCACAAGCATGCTCACACACAAACACACACACACACACACACACACACACACACAGAAGCATGCAAACGCATGAACGCAAATGCACACACACGTGAATGCACAAGCACACACACACACACACACACACACACACACACACACACAAACACATAGCAGCTCACCTGGGTTTCTCGAGCCGCGATCTGAAAGTTCACCTCCAGCTCTTTGACCATTTCAAAGTGTCTGTTCTTCATCGCCTCCATGTCTTCGGCTATCTGTTTTAACACACACACACACACACACACACACACACACACACACACACACACACACACACACACACACACACACACACAAATACATGCACATACATAAACTTGTACATGTTTACAAGCACCCACACATACACACAAACACTTCTCAGTGGTGTTGTGTTTATGCCAACAATGCCCAGGGTGTTGCAGGGTGAGTTACCTTCTAGGCCGGGGGACTTATCATGCCGACCATGTGAGAGAGCCAGAGAGCACAACATAATCCCTTCATTGTCTTGTGCCTGCCCTGAACGTCATGCCCCTCCAGGACACAAGCTAAGTTTTGTTGTGACAAGATGGTCTAGAATGCTGGATGAAAAACATTTCTATAAAACATATTTTCATGTCTATTACATAAACAGGTGTATCCCCCTAAGTCTACTCTTTGGGTACCCTGAAGCTCAACGGATGAATTGAAACATCATAATAACTATAAATGAAATGAGTCATTCTCTGGGCAAGGCGTGGAGCAACGCGGTCACCTGAGTGATGCACAGCTCAGCAGACTCATAAGGGATGTAGATCCTCACGTCCTCTGAGTCCTCTTCCTTAACGCCTGGGGAGGAGCATGGTGGATTTAATCAGGCTTATGAGGAGTGATGCAAAATAACGCCATAGACGGCTTCATAATAGCTTCATGGAAAACCATAGTTGACAACCATAAAAAGAATATTCACCAGTTTCAACAAAACTGTTGGAACTTAATTATGAAGAGTAAAGTATTGCGTGTATGGTCTTTGACTGATTTGTAAATAGGACAGCGACTTTTGAGATTTTGTCATTCTAAGGCTGAGAAAGATTGACCTATTAGTGTAAATACTGAATAGAAAAATGGATTGATTCTCCAATTTTCCATTGGTTATAATACCATGCATAATGAAACATGCCCAAGCAGGATATTGCATAATAACCTTTAACACTGGGAAGGAAACTTGTACCCTTATACAGAAACACAAAAATAATGCAGAAATCTGCCAAAAGCACATTGAATTAATGTTGCGCACCTTGATCGTTTTCCTGTTTCCTGTGACCGGCTGAGATCCAACTGCGGAACGAGGTCCACCTCTGCATCCAGGAGGCCTTGTGCTGAGCAGCTACTAGAGACAATACAGCAAACATGACTGTAATATGAATCAATACAACACACAGTACACTAGGGATGCAATGGCCAGGAGAAGGGTTTTGATCGTTAAAACTATATTTAGTTTAATGAAATGTAAAACATTTAAATTTAGTCCACGTATTGAGACGACAGCATTAATGTCCTTATTTGTATTTGGATTATACTGTAAATAGAGCTTGTATAAACGTGTGGACATTTCTAAGAGAGTTTGTGTGATCTATTTGACTTGTATTTGACTTTTCTGTTTGATATGCTATCGTCCTGTTTGTGACTCCACCATTAAATCAAACATTGACATTGGCTGTTTATACCAAATACAGTCCAGTTATAGCTGAGCTACTGTAGTTAATTTCTTTAGCTTCTCTATAATGGCTCCAATCTATTATTGAGGTTATATAAATATAATGCATAGAAAATTAAGCACACTGGTTTAAATGGATATTTAGAATTGTTTTATTGTTTTTTAACACATATATATATACAGTTTATTACATAAAGCCAAAAAAATAAAGCACAATAATTCCAGTGATTAAACTTTTCATGCAGTTTAAAATGGATTTTAAGCTTTTATTTTGATTAAGAACAGAAAACATGGATACCATGCAGGGTACTGCACAGTAGGGGTGTTGCTGCATGGAATAGCACTGACAGAGAACAACACACAGAAAGGCCAAAACATTGCTAACTTCAGCATCCTAATCTAGGAACAAGTGTGGACCATAATTTTCATAATATGCTAATTATACCTGCTTAAACTGATTTGGACGGTCACATTGGTTTTGCTTCTAAAAGACACACTCAGTTTTACCCTGATGCTATCACAACATCCCCAACCCCACCCTTCCATGCGTGGAATGTGGGCGGGGCGTGTTACTCCTAGAAACACCTGTGTTTGGAAAAAGAGAATGACATCATGACTGGAGATAATCTGTGGGAAATAATTTGGCTTTCTCTAACGGGAACAGGGTAAGGCAAGGGTAGATACATGAGCTCATCAACACTTTAAGCACACCCAAGATAGAAATAGTGTTTTAGTTGTTTGGGTGTCATTTTTTGGATTGCATCTATCCATCCCATTGACGAGTTATTCCCTTGGTTTGCATCTACTAATATTAATGTGTGTATGTGTATGTGTGTGTGTGCGTGTGCGCGTGGCTGACCTGCGGTGTTATCTGGGTTCTGGTGGATGTGTGCGCGTGTGTGTGTGGCTGACCTGCGGTGTTATCTGGGTTCTGGTGGATGTGTGCGTGTGTGTGTGGCTGACCTGCGGTGTTATCTGGGTTCTGGTGGATGTGTGCGCGTGTGTGCGTGTGCGTGGCTGACCTGCAGTGTTATCTGGGTTCTGGTGGATGTGTGTGCTGTAAACCGGACAGGCTGCCAGGCGCCGGGAATCCTCTCTAAGGTCTGGCACGCTGCCAGGTAGGTCCTCCAAGATGGCCGCCGCCACCGGAGCGTGCATCACCTTCGAAGAGACGGTGGACTCCTCGACATCTGACGACCTGTTGGTCGTCTCCCAGGCGCCTGCGCACAAATCAGGACAGGGTAAATAAGGTAAATAAGAACATCGGTTTATGTTTCCTTCCAGGTGTCGGAGACAAATCAAGGAGAAGAGATTTTGTTCGGACAAAACAAAATAAACAACATTTTGTGTTTTCACAAGGTGAGATTAATTTCCTCACTCATACTATGTCTCTATTTATTATGTAATGTAATGTAAATGTAAGTTGCACCACAAAGCCTAACCCTAACCCTAACCCTAACCCAAATAAGGAGCCAATTTTCCCACTGATGGAAACATGCACAGAAATGTACTTCACTACGTAACCAGTAGACATCAGTATACCCACAGTAGTCTGTTCGCCACTTGTTCACGTCCAGCGTTGACATCTGGTTCCGATAGGCCTGGCTGGCCTCCAGAGACTCAGGTAAGATCAAATCGAGAACACTATGCTCTGCTATCTTAAGATGAATTGTCTGCTCTACTGTCTACAGTCGACTCTGGAGCCCAACATCTGAAATATTTAAGCTCTCCACCCGACCCTTTCTCCAAGGTCAAAAGAACCAACATTTTATTGTACTTTTACATTAAACTATTGAACGCAATGTGGCATTTATCAGTCATTGTGTGTGTGTTTGTGTGTGGGTGCATGCGAGTTTGTGAGAGGGTATGCATGTGTGTGTGTCTGTGTGTTTGTGTGAGTGCATCAGAGTGCGTGAGAGTGTATGTGTTTGTGTCTGTGTGTGTGTGGTGTGTGTGCATGTAGGTGTGTATGTGTGTGTGTGGATGCGTTTGAGTGTGTGAGAGGGTATGTGTGTGTCTGTGTGTGTGAGGGTGCGCATGAATGTGTGTGTGTGTGTGTGTGTGTGTGTGTGTGTGTGTGTGTGTGTGTGTGTACTCACGCTGTTGGCCTGCAGGAGCAACTGCATGGTGTCTTCCCACCTTCTTCCCCAGGAAGGTGAGTCCCAGGGAGCTGCTCTCTTGTCCGGGAGAGTTCCCGTACATGCTGAGTGCGTGGCTCTTTATGGACGCTATGAAAGGTAACATTCGTGCTAAAATCAATTTATTAATAAATATATTGAATTATTTCTCGATCAAATTGTTTGTTTTGTTTCTACTTTGTGTCTATGTTAAGCAAAACAATTTTCAGATGTTGAAGAAAGCTGGCCTAGCATTCCGCTCATGGAACGGAACCCACATTTGACTCCAAGCTAACTATGAGCATCTGCGCATTTTAAAAAAAAAACAATTGGTTACAGAAGATAGCGATAATTCCACACAGTGTCTGTTCTGAACCCTTTAGAAAGGCATTCCATTCAAATCAAAACCAAGCCAAATAACTATCGATTCAATCTCACTCCAACTTCAACTGACTCACAATTACTCATTATAACTTGACCCTTGAAGCAGGTCCCTGATAACGCAGAGGGAATGTGTTTATTTGTCAGTTGGAACCACACATCATGCCCACTGGCCTTTGTACCCTGAAATGAGTCCCTTACGGTGATAAGAAATATCTCATAAATTGATGAATACACACCCAGAAGAGTAAACAAAGGAAAAGCGCGAGAAATCATGACTAAACTAATCACATCCCTTTAGGACAGGATTGATTACATCAAATATCAGAATATCAAATTTCTGGACCTTACCTGTGTTTCCGAATGGTTCTAAGAGCCGTTGTTGTCCCCGGCCGTTGATGTACCTGTTGTTGTCCCCAGCTGGGGTTTAGGGACCGAGCTGGGAGAGTTGGTCAAGGCTCGGCCGACCAGCAACCAAACTCTCAACACTCTTTAAATATTAACCCCTGCTGGGAGATGAGGTTTCATCAGGGATTCTGGGTCACACACACAAACGCACACACGCACACATACACGGACACATGCACTCACACGCACGCCCGCACGCGTGCACGCACACACACGCACGCACACACACACACACACACACACACACACACACACACACACATGACAAACACACACACACACGCACACAAAAAACAAACACATAAAGAAATGCTTGAGGTCTCAGGTTTCCCCTGCATACTGTGTGTCTGTGTGTGTTTGCGGGAATGTGATTGGCATGTGTGTTCATTTGTGTGTGTGTGTTTGTTTGAGTGTGTGACATAGAGATTGTAACTGGACACTAAGTGAAACTGAACACACATATAGACTGACTCTACAACTCAATGTTTTTCTAATTTCCATTGCTTTGAATGGATGCTATAATCTATTGAAGAACATGTCACCTGTAATATTTAAGGTACCATTTCCCTTTTTACGAAAGCTTTCATACAATTTTTGTTTCCCTAAACAGACAATTAACATTACATTCTGATCATTCTTTCATCAATATGTAGTGCATTCATCTAATTGAATTCAAAGGCTTCCATAAATATTACTCTGGGGGCTGGCCTTAAGTTGTTCATTAGATAATAAAAAAAGAACTTTACTTGACGCTGACATCATCCAGAATATATATAATATAATAACCTGGTTTGGTTGTTCGTTGTCTACCTTTTATTTCATTTCTTTTTTTACAGTAATGGCATTTGATAAAAGTTTGTCATCGCATTGGCCTACTTGTCTATTTTTATCACAATAAGACGAGGACTCAACTTTCACTTCCACCTAGACGCACATCATGATCACATTCCAAACGCGGTGAATTAAATACTTTCTTGAGAAAAGCCCGACATGATAAAGTTCCATATTAATTTTGCATGAATGACTCAGTAATCATTCAAAGTATTTATTGGTATAACATTTTTATTACATTGCAAATTCTCTGCAAAGAATGACGGATAAACATTACACAAAATATCTGTGCATAACTTGCGTAGCCGACGATGGAGAATTCCAAGTCTGGGACGACGTAAGCACCGCGCCCGGCCAATGACCGCGGCGGGGCTGCGCCCTGTCGCTAGGTGTGGTTAAACACGGGTATAAATATGATGCTAGTGCCGCTACTCCTGCCCTGAAATTCCAACCAACACCATTTCCTCCTTACCCACACAGTGAGTACAACTACTTTTCTACAAAGATCAACATAGAATACTACTATTTTTATTTTTGCTTTGTGAGTATCGTTTCGCAGTTTGTGTGTAAATGTTTCTTTCTTGTTGATGTGGTGAAGGCGAAACACATTAAAGTTGAGTGGGTGTGGTTAGGAGACTTCTACTGTAGCAGCCTACTGTTGATTCAGAGCGCATAGCGGACCCGTTTTATTGGACTCGAAAATATGGGAACTGAAGCGAAGCAAGTCAAATCGTAGCCTGGTTGTGTCAGAACAAGGTGTGTCCGGATCCGGGGAAGGGATTAGGTGCATGCTACCTGATAATGAAGAATAAATAACAGAGATTACAGAGCAGTAACCTAGAGATCTCCTCAGATTTATAATTAGGTCCAGCTCGATTCAGATCCCGACTTTATCACCATAGTATGCTATGCAAAATGATACAACAATAAATAAATGTAGCATCTGCGATGTGAATCTAACTTTTAACTTCTCTTTACTCTTCCATTGTTATGTTAGCTTATATTTAAGACGTTTAATTTAACATTTAACATTTAAACATTATCACTACTATGATGGACCATCCTTATCCAATCTATTATATTGTGAACGACTCTTTCCTTTAGCTTGTGTCCACCTCCACCATGTCTTTCATCAATGCTTTCCTGCAGCAGTCTGTTTATCTGGGCCTGCCCGATGACTCAGTAAGTAGCCCTCTGCTTCCAGCTGCCAGGGGCCGCCCCCTGACACACACACACACACACACACACACACACACACACACACACACACACACACACACACACACACACACACACACACACACACACACACACTCACACTCACACTCACACACATTTCTGAGTGACTATTTTCTGTTTTTTCCCCTTCTCTTCCTGTGGTTGGTTGAGATGGAAACTTCTACGCAGTCGAGGCTAATGTGGGTTGTGGAAGAGGGAAGTAGGAAGGGGCCGGTTTACTGTACTGTTATATGGGGAAGAAGTGATGAGGCGTACATGATTGTGATATTATGTAAAAAATAAATAAAAAAAAGGACCTATCTTCACTTCCATATCTTGAATCAGTGAAAGAAAGGGAGTTTTGAAGGTTCAGAGTTTACGCAAATAGTGAGAAAATGCCCTTACTTAGTCTTGTGTAAACGTGAGTCATCAGAGCAGGAATCTGAGGCCACTCCCTGTGCACTTGGTTTCTTAAAGTGAACTCCCGGAGCACACGTCTCTCTGTCTCTCTGTCTCTCTGTCTCTCTGTCTCTCTGTCTCTCTGTCTCTCTGTCTCTCTGTCTCTCTGTCTCTCTGTCTCTCTGTCTCTCTCTCTAATAGTCTGTTACTGTAAACTAACGGACATTACTGTATCTCTCAGACTCTTAAGAACGAGGGGACAGTCACCGCAGCGCTCAATTTCAGCCCCGATGGAGACGCCGGAGTCTTGGAAAAGGCCATCAAGACAAAGGGTAAACTGTGATAAATTGTATACAAACACACACACACATACATTCATGCAGACACACACACACACACACACACACACACACACACACACACACACACACACACACACACACACACACACAGACACGTGCACACACACACACACACACACACACACACACAGACACAGACACAGACACAGACACAGACACACACACACAACCAGACTGAAACAGAATGTGGGCGTGTACAAGGAGAGAAACATCAGATTTCACAAGTGAATTTCTGGTTTTCATTTAAAGAACAATCTTGCCCTCTGCTGTTCAACAAGGATCATTGCTAGTTCACAAAACTACCAGTGAGAAGTGAATCTTTAATTAGGACTCAAGAGAGCATGATTATGAGTCATTATAGAGAAATACTAATAGCTTGTTATTAATACTGAATAACGTTATTTATTTAATTATTCTAGGTACACACACATCAAGTGATCTGTATTTATAAATGTTTTTTTTCCCAGGTGTGGATGAGAACACCATCATCGATGTCCTGGTTAAGAGGAGCAACGAGCAGAGGCAGAAGATCAAGGAGGCCTACCAGCGCTCCAGTGGCAAGGTGTGGAGAGAGACAGGCTGTTACCATGTAGACGTTATAGCGATGTTGTTGGACTGTGCGGTGGCTCTAATGGCTAGCCTGCTCACCAACATTGACGAGAAGAACCAGCCTGTGGTTTTTCTTTGGCTACTGTCGTTCTCTTTCATATTTTGCGTGTTATCAAGCAATGTTATGAGCATGTTCATACCTACAGTACACACACGCATATGCACGCACACACACAGACAGACAGACGTACAGAGAGACTTTGGGTTGATGGTTCTTGATGTGTCGGTAGCCCCTGGAGACTGCGCTGAAGTCTGCGTTGAAGGGGGAGCTGGAGGAAGTGGTGCTGGCTCTTCTGAAGACACCAGCACAGTATGACGCCCATCTGCTCAAACAATCCATGAAGGTACACACACACACACACACACACACACACACACACACACACACACACACACACACACACACACACACACACACACACACACACACACACACACACACACACACACACACATTCAGAGTTTCGATTGAGCTATTGAAGCTTCAGGGAAGATAGTTTTGTATGAAGGTATTATTGTAGCAAAAGTCTTTAGCACCTGTAACTGCAGAATTTGAATGCGTACACTAAAGTCACAGTAAATTTGAAGTCGTATATATTTATTTTGCATGTGTACTCTAAAGTCACAAATGTGTAACAGTACATTTGTAGTCGTAAAAAAAATATAAATATTTTTTATACCATTGTAAACACAAAATAGGGTCTACGAGTACGCTAATCTGTGTTACAGGTGCACAAATCCTTTTGCTACAATTATTGCAGCGCAGTTGGTGCAAAACACATTCGCACACCCGTGTTTCATAATCTGAGAACATGCCCAAAAGGTGTGCATTCGTAAACCCAAATTTGAACAAATGCATCAGAAGTTGCACATCTGTGAACGCTATGTTAATTCAGCATTTTAATGAGCGAGCACAAAACCATTTTACAACTGCTCGAATCTGCTCCTGCAAGTCTCAGCTGTGGGGTTTTTTGCAGGTTGTTTTGCAACACCCCTAGGTGGTAAATGTGTAGCAAAAGTATTCGTATCCGTAGATGACAGAGCGTCCGTGAGCGGGACAAAATAGTCCCGCCCATAATTTCCTAATCCAATGAAAATCGCCGGCAGGGATGCATTTCTCAAATTACACTGTCTGGGACCCACCCCGTGCCAGCCATGGAGCTATAAAGATCGCAGCATACTCAGCACGGGATACGTTTATTTCTGGAGAAGTGAAGAGGGCGTCCTACTGAACGGAGATGGGTATCCTACATTATGTTAAATGAAATGACTTAGTTCAAGTGAATTCCCCCCAAAGTATTTCATTAACATGCCGCAAATGTCCTTGAATGTATTTTAATGGTCGCCATAACATAAATTCAGAAATGTTAATGCAATACTTTGGGGAGAATTCCCTTGAACTAAGTCATTTCATTTTACATAATGTAGGATACCCACCTCCGTTCAGTAAGACGCCCTCTTCACTTCTCCAGAAAGAAACGTACCGCGCTAAGAATGCTGCGATCTTTATAGCTCCATGGCTGGCACGCGATGGGTCCCAGTCAGGGACGGCTGGTATAAATGGGCTAACAGGGCTAAGCCCTCTTACAGTGAAAATATATTATTACATTCTTAGAACATATTGTTTTAAATTTTGGTAGAACCTAAAGGAGCAACAGCACCAAAAAGTGACAGAAAAACCCAGGATATATATATCTTCGTTTTTTTTCCTGTGAATGGGCTAAATGTATTCAGCCCAAGCGCAGTAGCGTAAGCTTCCATTGACGTTTGATTGACAGGTGCCCTGACACGCCCCCTTCATATGCTTCCCATTTGGGCTAAATTAGTTTAGCCCAAAGGCTGACCTAGCACAGTAGCTACAGTACAGTGTCCTTCGACTAATCACAGCACAGTAGCGCAAGTGCAGTATGGCGGGCGTTAGCATGAAAATGAATGAAGTGGATTATTTACTTTCTAATCGGTTTTCTTTAATGTCTTTGGAGGAAAAATTGGAAGTGAAAAGATTGGGGACACATCAACCAAACGATGTACAGATTTACTGTCAGGAGTGCGGTCAGAATATGGCCGGTAATAGTGCATTTGTAAGCGGGTCAACTACGTTTCGTATCGAAACATTTAAAAAGCTGTCTAAATAACCCAACATGACGTGACAAGTGTGTAGAGATAGTGGCCCCTCTCCAAGCTGCATTTCAGCGACAGGCAGTAACAATAAGGTTCTCTAAGGAATCGGAAATGATCTCATTTAATGTTGCATACAACATTGCCAAAGAGGAGTTGCCATTCTCAATTTAAATCCGAAATTATTCTCATGAAGAGAAATGGATTAAACATCAACCCGACGTAGGCCTATAGCAATGAGATGGCATGTGCACAATTCATTGCAGTAGGCCTAATGGGCGACACCTTAAAGCAAAAGACAGCTGCGGACGTCGGAAACGCCACATAGGCCTACATGTCCTTCATGATTGACGGCGACACAGACGTCTCTACCAAAGAGTGTGTGATCGTCTACAGCCGCATTTTGCGCAAAGGGAGACCAGTCAACATTTTAATTGTGTAATACTTTAAGCACAAAAAAAGTTTTATTTTGCTTAATGGTTTAGTTCGAAATGTTCAATTTCAGCTCAGTGAAGCACTTTAAACACCTTATTTTTATTTTTATTTATAATTGTGCTTCAAATAATGAAATGCCTTTCTCTACACCTTAATCTTGTTTAAAAATCATTCACATTATATTAAAGTTATGAACAGAGATATAAAGGTGACCTCATGGCGTCACCTTGTGAAGTATTGATAAATGTAATGCATTCTTTAGCCCACCCACCCAAAATCACCACCAGCCGTCACCGTAATTTGAGAAATGCATCCCTGCCGGCGATTTTCATTGGATTAGGAAATTATGGGCGGGACTATTTTGTCCCGCTCACGGACGCTCTGTCATCTACGGATACGAATACTTTTGCTACACATTTACCACCTAGGGGTGTTGCAAAACAACCTGCAAAAAACCCCACAGCTGAGACTTGCAGGAGCAGATTCGAGCAGTTGTAAAATGGTTTTGTGCTCGCTCATTAAAATGCTGAATTAACATAGCGTTCACAGATGTGCAACTTCTGATGCATTTGTTCAAATTTGGGTTTACGAATGCACACCTTTTGGGCATGTTCTCAGATTATGAAACACGGGTGTGCGAATGTGTTTTGCACCAACTGCGCTGCAATAATTGTAGCAAAAGGATTTGTGCACCTGTAACACAGATTAGCGTACTCGTAGACCCTATTTTGTGTTTACAATGGTATAAAAAATATTTATATTTTTTTTACGACTACAAATGTACTGTTACACATTTGTGACTTTAGAGTACACATGCAAAATAAATATATACGACTTCAAATTTACTGTGACTTTAGTGTACGCATTCAAATTCTGCAGTTACAGGTGCTAAAGACTTTTGCTACAATAATACCTTCATAGTTTTGTTTGATTTCAATGCTCAACTTTAACTTGTTTTCTAATCTGCTCTTGAAACTTATGCTGCACTGAACCTAGAAAAAATAAAGAAACACTCTGTATTTGCAGTGAACACACTCATATGAAGACTACATTCAATATGGACACACACAAAGGCAGACATGCAGAAATGTAATTTGAAGTACACTCAGCCGTCCTGCTGGCGTTGGAAGTTCAAAAAAGAAACTGTTCTGAGATGACCTGAAAGGGCTTACCCTGCCGTCCTCGGCTGTGTGTCCTCTGCGGCCTTCATGCCTTCCTCCCTCCCATCCACCCTGTCCTACTGTCTCATCCCTCCCAGGGTCTGGGCACCGACGAGGACACTCTGATCGAGGTCATGGCCTCAAGAACCAACCGCGAGATGGAGGCCATCAAAGTAGCATACATGGAAGGTGTGCACAAAAAATACAAATACATGAATAATACAGAGCAAAACAATCACTGTTACAACATAACGCACCATCGTAACATTAGGCTGTTAAGATTCAAGAAGATGTATTTGTCAAATACAATTACACAGTGAATCGTGAAAGTGACAGTGCCTCAGAAGGAGTGCGATATAAGACAAAAAATAAAAGATACAATGTGCTTTAAAAAGTAATAAATAGCAAAAAGCAAGGTAAATAAATATCACAAGTATGCTATAGCAACATGTTAACAGTGTAAGCAGCATGTAAACAGCGTAAAAAACGATCAAGTCAAATGATGCCTCATAATACGTATGCATTCATCTAAAATATTGTACGCTCTTCATTATTATTGTTCTGACTCCTCTTCTATCAGCAAACAAGAAGGAACTGGAAGCTGACATCAAGTCGGACACGAGCGGAGACTTCCGGAATGCCCTCCTCACACTGTGCAAAGTACGTCTGCATGTTTTGGTCAATGGATATTTAACATCACAGTGGTAAAGCAGAAATATGTAAATCTTTCAGAGGCTTGAGGCGATTAATGAACACAAAATAAAGTCAAATGTAATGTATTTAATGAGTTCACTATTCATGTCTTGGTGTTGCATATGATTTGTCTTGTTCTTGATCCTTCGTGGCCTGGTGAGTTTTTCGACTGATTATCATCCTTTGTGATTTGCAAGTAATAACTCATGAATAACAACCCCAAATTTGTGCAATTTTGTTTTGTGAGACTGAACTGAATTATGGGCAGAATGACTGGGGGGGAGGAGTATATGAAAACATCAATGTCGTCAAACAATGGAATGTTAATGAACATAATAATGAAGAGGATGTCGGATAACCTCCATGGGCTCCAGTTGGGTTTACTGGAGTCTTGAACCCAAGGCCTAATGTGGGTGTCTGTGTTGGAGTTCTTTGCACTTAACTCGGTGCAGAGCCTGTGTTTATCATATCGTTTTGTGGCTTGCAGGCCGGGAGGACTGAGGGAGTGAATGACGAGCTGGCCGACAGCGACGCCAGAGCTCTGTACGCTGCGGGCGAGCAGAGGAAGGGCACGGACGCCTCGGTCTTCATCGACATCCTGACCTCCAGGAGCGGCGCTCATCTCCGCAAAGGTCGGCTGTCCCTCGCTGCCGTCATCGCTGTGGTTGTTGTGTTATATGCCAAGCATTTTTTTGTCAAACTCAATGTGATCACAATCTCTTTGGTTCTCTTTTCGCAGTGTTTGACAGATACTCCAAGTACAGCAAGGTGGACGTGTCCAAAGCTATTGATATGGAGATGAAGGGAGATATTGAGAGTTGTCTTACAGCAGTTGGTAGGAAACCAGATTATTCCTGGGTCTCGCATATTTTTCAGTAATTCATATATTCAGGTAATGCTTGTATGAATATATGACTTTTGTTATTGAATAAATGTGCTTAAAACCGGGGTTCAATCATATGGAAAAGATAGAGAAACCTTTTGAACATTTTAATCTGAATAGTTGAATGCCATTTCTGCTCTTTATCTCGCCTTGTTTTTTTCAAGATATGTTTATTTTCTTTGGCAATGTATGGCATTAACATAATTCATAATGAGACGACTAAGACACTGATGTCATCGGTTTTTCAAGGTAACATTGTGCGGGTTTAAACACACTCCATTTCTCCCATGCAGTCAAATGTGCTGGGAGCAGGCCCGCATTCTTTGCTGAAAGGCTCAACCTGGCCATGAAGGTATGTGGGTCCCACAATATGCACGAGAAAACCACCAAGGTACAAAGACACTTCCTGGATCTCAAGACTGCATTTTCTCTCTCTCTCTCTCTCTCTCTCTCTCTCTCTCTCTCTCTCTCTCTCTCTCTCTCTCTCTCTCTCGCTCTCGCTCTCTCTCCTGCAATCTCTCTCTCTCTCTCTCCTGCAATCTCTCTCTCCTGCACTCTTTAACAGGGTAAGGGAACCCGGACCAAAATCCTGACCCGAATCATGGTGAGCCGCTCTGAGATTGACATGAAACGGATAAAAGACGTCTACAGGAAAGACTACGGAAAAACCCTCTATCAGGAGATTCTGGTAAGCCTTAATGAACAGAATGATGTTATCGCAATCGGCATTTCAGCTATGCTTTGTGGGCGGTTTGTTTTTTCTCACTGATGATGAAACGCCAAACTTTTTCATGACGATATAGTTAATAGATTTCCCAACTGTTTCCCCAAACTATTAAAAGGATTACACAAGTAAATGGGTGTGTTAAACGTTTAACTGATTTAACTTTTCCAGGATGACACAAAGGGAGACTATGAGAAGATCCTGCTGGCTCTGTGTGGCAGTGAGAATTAATCGACCACAAACCTCCCAACTCAAACCCTGACTCAACATGCACATGTATATGAAACCTAACCTTGCCACAGACCTTCTTCTGCCCATCACTCATGTGGATAACTCTGGCCCCACTTTAAACTACTTGCAAGCGGCCATAGCAAGGAATAACAATGAACACGCCAAAGCTTTAGCATATACTGCATTGTAATGTATGTATCTAATGTATCTCCTTCATTTTGTTGACACCAGCAGGCAACAGTTTGCTTTGATGTAGGCCTTGGAATACATCGGGTGGTAAACATGTGCTATTTGGTAATGCATACAGTGTATACATATACATATCGAGTGCTGGTGTTTAAGCTTCGGCTAAAATGAGAGCTTCTGCAATCTGTCTGATAGCTTGACACTAGAATCCAAGTTAATCATGGACCAAATGTATTTTGCGATGGGGCCCTTTTAAGGAATTTGTTATTCGACTCCACAATAAAGTGTTTATGAAGTCCTGAATCACCTCTATTTTTGCTAACGCTGGTTACAAGAAGAATAAAAATAAAAAAGCATGCTCGATTTCAGTGCTACAATTTCTATAATTCTTGTAACGTTGTAGAGGCTATCCAAGACAGACTGCGGTTTGATGAAAAACAATCCTTTGTGGTATGGTCGGCTCAGGCTAGGTACAGTATGACTCAAAGCGGTGAATGCTCAACACGTGGTTTATTTAAAACAGAAGCACAAGGTAAATGAGCTTGCGTTCTGGAGGTGGTTCATGAAGCATCTCTCGAACACAGGTAAGAATTCAATTTATATTGGAAGTGGCTTTGGCTGAAAGGGCAAAGTGACCATGTTTGTAGTCTTTCTATAAACTCAGAAAACCTTATGGGTCGTCCATTATGTTGAGAAGAAACCATTCATATCTGTTGTTAGCTTGAAACATGGCATCAGAATTAAAAAGGAAGGAATACCCAGAATGTCTCAATATGATCATAAAACATGCATACTTTCACATGTAAAATATGATTCACAAAGATTTCCTTATTTTAGTTTGTGGATCTTTAAACTTTGGGTCTCGTGACGATGTGACTGAGATGAGAAAAAAACCTAATCAGCACACAGTCGAAGGGCTTAGGCTAAGTGTCACGGGTTGTCGCTCTGAAAGTGCGTTACGGAGCAGGACAAGTCCAGCGGCCCGGCCGAGTGATCAAGGGGACGTGAACTGAAGGGGGGGAGAGAGGAAGAGCAGGAAGGAAGGCCGAAGGAATGCTCCTGAGGGTAGCTTCTCGCAGGGAATTGAACAGATGGACGAGAGAGAGAGAGAGAGAGAGAGAGGGGTATGGTGGCGAATGCAGAAGGTGAGGCCAGGGGACTGTCAAAATCGACTGCAAGAGGCACACCCCCTGCATCTGTGATATTGAAGCCATACAGCATTTTTTTGGTGCATGCTGCCGATGTCACACCGATTGTTTTTATACTGTATTTTCTCTGGAGAGCTCATGTTCGTTTTCCGCCTCAGATTGTTTTTCTTTACACAGACATGAATGCTTGAAACATGCAGTCCAATATACAGTAGGCTACACTGCCGTTTATTGTGTATTTTCTAAAATTTTGTTGTAAACAGGACTCAAGTAGGCCTAATATTTTTGATGGATCCCTTTCACGTACTCAAAGCCTGCGTGCCTCATTTACAAGTAGGCCTACTATTTAGGCTAATGAAGGCTATCAGGATAAAACTTTGTCAACGGTGTTTCGGATTACATTACGGGGTAGGCTGCACAAGCTCTATTTTGTTGATAGCACCTTATGTTCAAATAGGCCTACATGTTTTGGCCATGGAAATCTGGATCATTGAACGGCTGTATCGCAAATAAAATAATTATTAGACCGAAAAGATTAATTCTGAATGGTTAAATTATAATGTTATGATAATATAATTGTATAGGAATAAGTCATTGAGTATTATCACAGTACTTTACAGCTTCTACCATTAAACAATCTGCACTACAAGAGAAGAAAAACTGTTTTATCTATTCAGTATGTTTTATGTATTCATGAGTGTGTTGGAATATTAAATAATCGTTCAAGCTCACACACTCACACACTCACACACTCACACACACACACACACACACACACACACACATAAAGAATGGTTGCTGATGGGAGCACTGCACTGCTATGCCAACCATTTATTCCAGGCAGCCTTGGACGTGATGGGTATACATGTGTCTTCTTTATCATTCTCGGAAGCCATCGGCTATCGTCTGACGACGATTTTGTCTCTGGGGACAACGGGCAATATTTGTGTAGCCGTATTACGGGTAGGCCTATCCAGTCAAACTTCCTCGACCGGGCGATTAGTTATACACTCCGATAAGCAACGACGCAAGAATGGAGTTAGAGATGATGGACTACGTCGACAACGCGATCTTTCAGTAGTCGCGGAGTGGAACAATTCTCCATAGAATTCACAAACATCGACCTTTTTGGTAGGTGTTTCTGGCCCAGATGGCATTTCGGGGGAGGGGGTGCAGGCGCCCCGACCAACCAGTAGGGATCGCTAATGCATCGACCAGGACACAACGTTTTATACCTGCCTCATCTAATCTAATGAACACAGATACTGTAGGACCATTATTAAGACTATAAACATAGTTGTATTAATAGACACTAACAGTCTAACAACACGACTGTGATGTCATTTTTAAACATCAAACCAATAAAAAAGTAAGGAGATCGTTTGTTCATCGTCTGCTAACAGTATATGCAAGAAGCATAGGCCTATATAAAAAAAGGTCAAGATCAAAAGACCTTTCCTAACCCCCAAAAATCCTGGACGTGCCCGGACGTTAAAATGTTTAGGTTATTTCTGCAATTTTTACTCGGTTGATCACTACTGAGATTTTTGTATTAAATGTTCACTTTAATATTTTCATAGTATAGCACAAAGACCTGCCTGTTTGGATTCTACAACTTTGCTTTTAAGGCCCATTGGTTTCACTAAACTTTTTCTTTCTTTACTCCAACGCCTACACATTTGAATAAGACTACACATTTTAATAACGTGACATGTGACAACAGTTTGAAAGGCCAATAAGGTAAATGAGTGAAAATAAGAATTTTACTACCACTATCACAGTAAAAACTGTTTAAGTATCCTATGTTTTTTTTTATTTGCATTTACTATCAAGTAGCCTAGAGATGTGAATCTTCCAGTATCTCGCGATTCAATTTAGGGTATTTGGGTTACAACGCAATACAAAATATATTTCACCACAAAGTAAAGTAAAAAAAAGTACAAAGGGGTGCTAATTTTCGCACCTACAATATGTGGGGCAATGTATGGTATGAAAGCAGTAGCCGTTTTTACAATTTGGAAAAATCACACGAAGTTAATCCTAAAACAAACTGTAGTGAAGTCATAGGAGATGACAATATATTCTGCAGATTTTTTTAATCAACGATGCCAAGTCGGCAACTTGACCCTGTCTATAGCGATTGGATCTTTCTCTACGCGCACAGACCACTTCATTTCCAGTTTCAAAGCATTGAAGCCTATCTTAAACGAGAAAGAAATGAAATGGTAGCTCCTCATCTAATAGTGGTCGGAAATACTTCATCGTATTTCACAAATTTCATTTTTTGCTATAGGAAAATATTCTATTCGACCAATAATCGCACTTTAAACGAAATCCCTTCTTAATATAGGGCCCTTCGGTCGGTGAAGGCTAGGTATTACATGTAGACTACAAAACAATTAAATGCTACGGGGTAGAACATGTACACAAAGAAGACATTCTTTTTTTTCTCCCAATCATTAGTAGGTTACTTTGTTTGCAATAGGCTACGTTATGATGTTGATTTCCCTGAAACAGAAAAGATCATCAAGCAGGCCTGCGGTTTGTTCGTTTGTTTGAGGCGCTGCAAGTTGATCCATCGTCTGCATCCAAATTGGCCCAGCGCTTCTCCTTTTTCTTGACTGGACCCCACTCTGAGAACAAAGAAGAAAGGCGGAGACATAGGCCATCAAACAAATGTGGAGCATGCCTATATGAGTGCAACCCACGGGCCTTTGGACCTAAACAACTAAAAAGGAAGTGAAACGAAACAAATCTGCCAGTGCCCAATTATATGGTCTATTCTATGTTTGCCTTCACCTCCTGTTGCACTTCGGACACACTCGGCCCCACACGGTCCTCCTCATGGCCTCACGCAGCGCCGGACTGCCCCACACGTACACGGCTGACGTGCACACGGCGCTGAGGCGCGCCAATGTGGCAAAGGGATTTAGGGCCTCGTTTACGAAATTCATTCCCATTCCGAACATTAATCTCAATACGATATTGATTATTGAGGGTATCCACAATAGCAAAAAAATTATGACCACAAAAAATATAATTTTTAAAGATTCTTTCTTGCTATCTCTCTCTGCGCTCGGGGGGTCTCGCTCAAGCTGGTATTTGGCAACAAAGTACAGTTTTATTGTCATGATCACTTTAGTGAGTATCACCAGCTGCAGATAGAGGATGCTAAAGACAAACAGATCCGTCGCTTTCGAGATGGGAATCACATTTCGAACGAGTAAAACTCCAAAGACATGCAACCAACAATACACATTAATTCCCACCACAATGGGTCTCGTTATGAAGCGGCTGTAAATAAATGGATAGCAGATTGCAAAATATCTGTCAAACTGTGCAAACAGAAATGTCAGGAGGTTGATCCCAAGCAATGAGGGCAAGATAGTATAAGTAGCATTTCTCGAAGGATATCCTTCGTACACGTCAAACAAACCGAGGTAGTACACCGAAAAGCCAACCAGCGTATCACAAATGCTTGTGTTGACCATGAAAATGAACCTATTTTGAATGCGAAGTGTTTCTGTGGCCAATATTCCGATTGTTACGGTGCCGGATAAGAGGACAGCTGCCGTGGCAAGCAACAGCTGGAAAATAAAGATGAGGTAATCCAGAGGACTGTCAAAATCGACTGCAAGAGGCACACCCCCTGCGTCTGTGATATTGAGGCCATACAGCATCGTTTTGGTGCGTGCTGCCAATGTCACACCGATTGTTTTATACAGCAGCCTATTTTCTCTGGAGAGCTCATGTTCGTTTTCCGCCTCCGATTTTTCTTTCTTTGCACAGACATGAATGCTTGAAACATGTAGGCCTAGCCCAAACCTACTACACTGCCCTTTATATTGTATTTTCTAAACATTTGTTGGAAACAGGACACAAGTAGGCCAAATATTTTTGATGGATCTCTTTCACCTACTCAAAGCCCATGTGCCCCATTAACAAGTAGGCCTACTATTTAGGCTAATGAAGGCTATCAGGATACAACTTTGTCAGCGGAGTTTCGGATTACATTACGGGGTACACTCAGCCCGTAGGCCTACTTTTATTTAGAAAACAAGCTCTATTTTGGTTTCCCGTGGAATCTAGCACCTTATGTTCAAATACATAGATGTTTAGTCATAATCATGGACATCTGGACCATTGAACTGCTGTATCGCAAAAAAAAAATTACCTGATTAATTCTGAATAGTCAAATTATATGAGATGAGATGAGATGAAATTATAATAAATTATAATTATATAGGAATAAGTAATAGTATAACCTACTTTACAGCTGCTATCATTAAACAAACTGCACTACAGAGAAGAAAAACTGTTTCATCTATTGAGTGTGATATACTCTTTCAAGGACACACACACGCACACACAAGCACACACACACACACACACACACACACACACACACACACACACACACACACACACACACACTAACAAAGACACACACACACACACAAACACATAAACACATGGTTGCTGATGCTATAGGGACACTGCTATTTATTCCAGCATTGGACGTGACGGGTAAGAAGATATACATACAAGTGTCTTCTTTATCGTTCTCGGGAAACCATCGGCTATCGTCTGACGACGATTTATCTCTGGGGACAACGGGCAATATTTGCGTGTAGCCGGATAACCAACCCAGTCGCCAAGAAAAAACGTCAGTGGTGTACGTTTCCATGAACACTGGATACGTAGCATTTCAACGTAAAAAATAGCGTGTTATACCTACAATATCCACGTGTGCCGCTGTGGAGGCGGGTTTCGGGGTTTGGGTTTCACGGCTTTCGCGGCAAATTGTGGACACGATTGTTTAGGGGGGGGGGGGGGGGGAGACTGTTGATGACCGGGGAGGACGACACACGATTGTAGGGGGGGGGGACACGTTAGTTGAAGGGGGGGGGGGGGGGGGACACGTTTGTTGAGGGGGGGAGAGACACGTTTGTTGAGGGGGGACGACGACACACGATTGTAGGGGGGGGGGGACACGTTAGTTGAAGGGGGGGGGGGGGGGGGGGACACGTTTGTTGAGGGGGGGGGAGACACGTTTGTAGGGGGGGGGAGACACGTTTGTAGGGGGGGGGGGGGGGGCACGCTCGAAAACGAGAGTTGGTTTTTATTGAACGCTCGACAACGAGAGTTGGTTTTTATTGAACGAGACTTCAACACGGAACAGCTGCGCGAAACGATGGTCACGTCACTCTCGGTGACGGTGTCGACAATAATGAACACACGAACAATGTTAATAGAACAACACACAACCACATAACATCCCGAACCCATTAACCCCACTTAATCCTAACAACAAAACAAGTTAACAAAAGCCCCATTTGTCAACTGAGAACCCCAATTCCCAGAATCCCCCGCGGCTCCGGAACACGGCGTAGCTTATATTAATCTTTATTATCTGAATGGGAAATGCAATATTTTAGGACAGATACACCATTAAACGCGTTTCTAATGACATTTCTAGCGAGAAATGTACATTTTCCTTACATAATCTTCAGTCAGTGAATGTGTATGATCTTTATTAATCTTTATTATCTGAATGGGAAATGCAATATTTTAGGACCGATTCACCGTTAAACGTGTTTCTAATAACATTTCTAGCGAGAAATATACTTTTTAATTGCATAATCTTCAGTCAGTGATTGTGTCTGATCTTTAGTTTTATAGTTATTAGGAGTTGATCGGCTCGCTCGCATGTTTCAACGACGTCAGGTTGCTTTCGCTAAACTAGCAGCTCACGTGCTTCCTGCGTTTGTGTTATTAAACTGTTACTTTATGTAACTTTTAATGATATCATCTTGTTAGAAACACGTATATCTGAGAGCCAACCCAGTCGCCAAAATCATACCTACGTTGACAGTTTACGTTTCGTGAACACTGGATTACGTCGCATTTCAACATAAAATAGCGTGTTATACACACACACACGCACGCACATGCACAGACACACACACACACACACACACACGGTGCATTTCGCTGCTAAAACCACAACAAAAAAATATTCCCTCAAATATTATTACTTTCAAAACGTTGGCCAAAATGGCCAATAATATCATTTTTTTTGGGATGCTTCTAGGACATTTTGGGTGGATTTTGAACGGTATGTGGGGGGCACGTTTTTTGCAGGACCTGGCAACCCTGCGCTGTTGCCCGAGATCTGGATTCACCCCGGCGTGGTGCCGTCTCCTTTTGACCTTTTGACCCCAGACTTCTGGGGGAATAGCTGAATCAATTCATTAGTCAATCAGAAGCATGTAAATATCTTTCCGGTGGCGTAAGAGGACAAACAAGGTATCCTTCAACATCTACGCTTCCAGGCGATTGCAACGGTGCCACACATGAGCATATTCGAACATGTTTAATGGTAGTAATTAGCTGTCGAAATTGGAGGCCTTAATCAATACTGAGCAGCTATTGATTTGCATCCCGATAAAGATTTGTCACAAATGACATGTTATTTAGCATCTACACGTTGAGCTGAGTCCAATGACACCAAGAACGACACTCTAGCTAATGGTAACATGTATTTTACATGGTACACCTAGGTCTAGGACATGATGTCGGTGTAGCAAGAGGCCGAGCTTGATCTCATTGGACTCAGCTTAACGTGTAGATGCTAATTAACATGTAATTTGTCAAAAATCTCCATCGGGAAGCAAATCTATAGCTGGTCATTATTGATAAAGGCCTCCAAAATCGACAGCTAATTACTACCCCGAAACATATTCAAATATGATCATGTGTGGCACTGTTGCAATCGTCTCGAAACGTAGATGTCAAAGGACACCTTGTTTGCTCTGCTGGACCACCGGGAAGATATTTTCATACTTCTAATGGATTGATTCATATTTTAAGGTTCTCGGAGTGAGACTTTAAGTGGCTGCAGCAGAAGTGTTGAGACGAAAGATGATATCAAGAGATTTATAGAATATTCCCATTCACATTATGATTCTTCGTCGTAACATCCGACCAAACATCCTTTACATTCACAGAGCGAAGATTATGAAAGTCCAGGCTCAGCAAGTGCTCCATCTCGTTGCACCTGCACCCAGCGGCTCGCTTGCAAGATTTTGGCCTGAAGTTCTTCCCAGACCTATACCCTAATGCCGCTTTTCCACCGCACATGTAGCTCGACTCGACACGACTCGACACGACACGACTCGACACGGTAGCAGCACGGGTGCTTTTCCACCGCAAATAGTACCTCCTGGACGTGGGCGGGGTCGGCTGCGCGAAAGGGCCGTGACGTATTTGTGTACGCGACGCAAACAACACATACGCAACCCACACATGGACAGAACCCACATAACAACAATGGAGGACATCGATCACATTACTATTATTAGCTGGCATGTTGAAGAAGTTGGAGAAGTGGAACATGTTGGCTGCGGCGCTGCTATGGATGTTACCAGCATGGTTGCCATGTCGCTCTCGTGACTTCGTCACACTCTCTGGCCAATCAGTCGCCGGCCGTCTGCAGACGTCACCTTTTAGCATCGGCTCAGCTCGCTTGGAACCTAGAGCGAGTAGGTACTAGAAAAAGCAGCCACTTCAGGTACCAGATACCATGGTACCGCGGTGGAAACGCAAAAAATGCGAGCTGAGTCGAGTCGTGTCGAGTCGTGTCGAGCTGGTACCATGCAGTGGAAAAGCGGCATAACAGTCCAATATGCATATCTGAGAATCAGGCCTCTCTTCAATAATGACAAAATGTAATGAGAGAAATACAGATTCACTTTTTGTTATCTCATAAGCGGCGTGGTGCCGGCTCCTTTTGACCTTTTGACCCCAGACTTCAAAGACGTGGCCACAGGCCAGCGGTGTCTACACACATTAAGCCACAAATGTACACCTCCATCCTGCAAAAAATGGGGCCTAGAAACTAACCTCTGTCTTATGTACATTGACTGTACCGTTGGAGGTCACGCCCCTTTTCCAGCCTTTTCGAGATAGCTAGGGATGCTAAAATGTTGACACACATTTCCCGGGGCCCCGAGAACGACATATGCAAGATTTGTAGTTCTAGCCCATAGAGAAAAAAAGTTTTCCCAAATGGACTGTCATTTGGACAAAGCCCCTTCAGAAGTGTTGCCTGCGAGACCTAATGGTTCAGAATGTGGTGGAAAAAAAGTTTTTGAGATAGGAAGGTCCTACCGCCCTGAAATTTGAATACCATATTCTAGGGCCTAACTGGGACCCCCGCACCGAAACTTGGCCCGGTCGGACCCCGAGGGCAGGAAGGGGGGGCCTGCCCTTGGGGTCTGACCGCGCCAAGTCTCGGGCAGGAAGGGCCCCCCCTTCCTGCCCTCGGGGTCCGACCGGGCCAAGTTTCGGTGCGGAGGTCCCAGTTAGGCCCTAGAATAAGGTATTAAAATTTCAGGGCGGTAGGACCTTCCTATCTCAAAAACTGTTTTTCCACCACATTCTGAACCATTAGGTCTTGCAGGCTACACTTCTGAGGGGCTTTGTCCAAATGACACTCCATTTGGGAAAACTTTTTTATCTCTAAGGGCTAGAACTCCAAATCTCGGATATGTCGTACACGGGGCCCCGGGAAATGTGTGTAAACATTTTAGCATCCCTAGCTATCTTGAAAAGGTCGGCAAAGGGGCGTGACCTCCAACAGTACAGTAAATGTACATAAGACAGAGGTTAGTTTCTAGTCCCCATTTTTTGTGGGATGGAGGTGTACATTTGTGGCTAAAGGTGTGTAGACACAGCTGGCCTGTGGCCACGTTTTTGAAGTCGGGGGTCAAAAGGTCAAAAGGAGCCGGCACCACGCCGCTTATGAGATAACAAAAAGTTAATGTGTATTTCTCTCATAACTTTTTGTCATTATTAAAGAGAGGCCTGATTCTCAGATATGCATGTTGGATGGCTAGGGTGTTGGTCTGGGAAGAACTTCAGGCCAAAATCTTGCAAGCGAGCCGCTGGGTGCAGGTGCAACGAGATGGAGCACTTGCTGAGCCTGGACTTTCATAATCTTCGCTCTGTGAATGTAAAGGATGTTTGGTCGGATGTTACGACGAAGAATCATAATGTGAATGGGAATATTCTATAAATCTCTTGATATCATCTTTCGTCTCAACACTTCTGCTGCAGCCACTTAAAGTCTCACTCCGAGAACCTAAAAATATGAATCAATCCATTAGAAGTATGAAAATATCTTCCCGGTGGTGCAACAGAGCAAACAAGGTGTCCTTTGACATCAACGTTTCGAGACGATTGCAACAGTGCCACACATGATCATATTTGAATATGTTTCGGGGTAGTAATTAGCTGTCGATTTTGGAGGCCTTTATCAATAATGACCAGCTATAGATTTGCTTCCCGATGGAGATTTTTGACAAATTACATGTTAATTAGCATCTACACGTTAAGCTGAGTCCAATGAGATCAAGCTCGGCCTCTTGCTACACCGAGATCATGTCCTAGACCTAGGTGTACCATGTAAAATACATGTTACCATTAGCTAGAGTGTCGTTCTTGGTGTCATTGGACTCAGCTCAACGTGTAGATGCTAAATAACATGTCATTTGTGACACATCTTTATCGGGAAGCAAATCAATAGCTGCTCAGTATTGATTAAGGCCTCCAATTTCGACAGCTAATTACTACCATTAAACATGTTCGAATATGCTCATGTGTGGCACCGTTGCAATCGCCTGGAAGCGTAGATGTTGAAGGACACCTTGTTCGTCCTCTTACGCCACCGGAAAGATATTTACATGCTTCTGATTGACTAATGAATTGATTCAGCTATTCCCCCAGTAGTCTGGGGTCAAAAGGTCAAAAGGAGACGGCACCACGCCGGGGTGGATCCAGATCTCGGGCAACAGCGCAGGGTTGCCAGGTCCTGCAAAAAACGTGCCCCCCACATACCGTTCAAAATCCACCCAAAATGTCCTAGAAGCATCCCAAAAAAAAATGATATTATTGGCCATTTTGGCCAACGTTTTGAAAGTAATAATATTTGAGGGAATATTTTTTTGTTGTTGTTGTGTGTGTGTGTGTGTGTGTGTGTGTGTGTGTGTGTGTGTGTGTGTGTGTGTGTGTGTGTGTGTGTGTGTGTGTGTCTGTGTCTGTGTCTGTGTCTGTGTGTCTGTGCGTGCGTGTGTGTGCTTGTGTGTGTGTGTGTCTGTGCATGTGCGTGCGTGTGTGTGTGTGTATAACACGCTATTTTATGTTGAAATGCGACGTAATCCAGTGTTCACGAAACGTACACTGTCAACGTAGGTATGATTTTGGCGACTGGGTTGGCTCTCAGATATACGTGTTTCTAACAAGATGATATCATTAAAAGTTACATAAAGTAACAGTTTAATAACACAAACGCAGGAAGCACGTGAGCTGCTAGTTTAGCGAAAGCAACCTGACGTCGTTGAAACATGCGAGCGAGCCGATCAACTCCTAATAACTATAAAACTAAAGATCAGACACAATCACTGACTGAAGATTATGCAATTAAAAAGTATATTTCTCGCTAGAAATGTTATTAGAAACACGTTTAACGGTGAATCGGTCCTAAAATATTGCATTTCCCATTCAGATAATAAAGATTAATAAAGATCATACACATTCACTGACTGAAGATTATGTAAGGAAAATGTACATTTCTCGCTAGAAATGTCATTAGAAACGCGTTTAATGGTGTATCTGTCCTAAAATATTGCATTTCCCATTCAGATAATAAAGATTAATATAAGCTACGCCGTGTTCCGGAGCCGCGGGGGATTCTGGGAATTGGGGTTCTCAGTTGACAAATGGGGCTTTTGTTAACTTGTTTTGTTGTTAGGATTAAGTGGGGTTAATGGGTTCGGGATGTTATGTGGTTGTGTGTTGTTCTATTAACATTGTTCGTGTGTTCATTATTGTCGACACCGTCACCGAGAGTGACGTGACCATCGTTTCGCGCAGCTGTTCCGTGTTGAAGTCTCGTTCAATAAAAACCAACTCTCGTTGTCGAGCGTTCAATAAAAACCAACTCTCGTTGTCGAGCGCGCCCCCCCCCTACAAACGTGTCTCCCCCCCCCCTCAACAAACGTGTCCCCCCCCCCCCCCCTTCAACTAACGTGTCCCCCCCCCCCTACAATCGTGTGTCGTCGTCCCCCCTCAACAAACGTGTCTCTCCCCCCCCCCCCCCCCCCTCCCCGGTCATCAACAGTCTCCCACCCCCCCCCCTAAACAATCGTGTCCACAATTTGCCGCGAAAGCCGTGAAACCCAAACCCCGAAACCCGCCTCCACAGCGGCACACGTGGATATTGTAGGTATAACACGCTATTTTTTACGTTGAAATGCTACGTATCCAGTGTTCATGGAAACGTACACCACTGACGTTTTTTCTTGGCGACTGGGTTGGGATAACGTATCCAGTCAAACGTCCTCCTCCGGGCGATAAGTTATAGGCTACACTCTGATAAGCAACCTACGACTCAAGAATGGAGTTGGAGATGATGGACGACGTCGACAACGCCATCTTTCAGTAGGCCTAGTCGGTCGCAGAGTGGAACGTTTCTCCAAAGAATTCACAAACATCGACATTTTTTGTAGGCCTTTCTGGCGCAGATGGCGTTTTGGGGAGGGGCTGCAGGCACCCCGACTAACCAGTAGGTATCGCTAATGCATCGACCAGGACACCAACCGTTTTATACCGGCCTCATCTAATCTAATGAACCGAGATACTATAGGACCATAATTAAGAATATAAACACAGTTGCATTAATATACACTAACTGTCTAACAACACGACAGTGATGGAATGTGTAAAATTAAACTAATAAAAATGTAAGGTGAGTTTGTTCATCGTCTTAACAGTATACTATGCAAGAAGCATACCAAGTTGATCACTACTGAGTTTTTGCATTAAATATCCACTATAATATATTCATATAGACACGAAGACCTGCCTGTTTGGATTCTACAACTTGGCTTTTTAGGCCAATTGTTTTTTCTGAACTTTTTCTTTCATCGCCTACACATTTTAATAACATGACATGTGACAACAGTTTCAAAAGGCCAAGAAGGCAAATGAGGGGGAAAAATAATTTTACTATGAAACCACTATTACATTAAAAACTATGAAGTTTTTTTTTTATTTGCATTTACCATCAAGTAGAGATGTGAATCTTCAAATATCTCGCGATTTAATTTAGGGTATTTGGGTTACAACGCATTTCAAAATATATTTCACCACAAAGTAAAGTAAAGGCGTGCTCATTTTCGCAGCTATAATGTGTGGGGCAATGTATGGCATGAAAGCAGTAAGATTATGCAGGCTAGTTTTTCAGATTTGGAAAATCATCAACTGATTGCAGTAATTGAAACACACAAAGTTAATCCTTAAACATATTATAGGTTTTTGGAAGTTGTGAAGTAATCTACAATCATAGGAGATGAGAATATTTTCTACTCACTTTTTTAATCAACAAGGTCAAATTGGTATCTTGACCCTGTCCATCTTGCGTTTGGAGGACACAGAAAGCCTTTATATATTTCTATACAGACCAATTCGTTTCCAGTTTCCAAGCATATGCATTGTATTCTAAACGAGAATGGTATGAAATGGTTTCTCCCCATTTAATATTGGGCTATTGGACTGAAGTAGCCTACTTCATCGCATTTCACAAATTTGAAATTTCATTTTTTGCTTCAGGAAAATATTCCACTCGACCAATAATCGCACCTTGATCAGAAATCCCTTCTCAATATTGGGCCCTTTGGTCGGTGAAGGCAAAACAATTAAATGCTAAGGGGTAGAACATGAGATATACACAAAGAACACATTTTTTTTCTCCCAATCATTAGTGTATGCTACTTTGTTTGCAATACATTATGATGTTGATTCCCCTGAAACAGAAAAGACCAACAAGCAGACCTGCGGCTTGGTCGTTAGTTTGATGCGCTGCAAGTTGATCCATCGTCTGCATCAAAATTGGCCCAGCGCTTCTTCTTTTTCTTGGCGGAGGCGTAGGCATAGGCCATCAAAACTAGGGCGGCGCCTGCCGATATGAGTGCAATCCACGGGCCTTTGGACCTAAACAACTAAAAAGGAAGTGAAACAAAACAATTATAGTGCCCAATTATATGGTGTATTCGTTAGCCTTCACCTCCTGTTGCACTTCGGACACACTCGGCCCCACACGGTCCTCCTCATGGCCTCACGCAGCGCCGGACTGCCCCACACGTACACGGCTGACGTGCACACGGCGCTGAGGCGCGCCAATGTGGCAAAAGGATTTAGGGCCTCGTTTACGAAATTCAATCCCATTCCGAACATAAATCTCAATACGATATTGACGAATGAGGGTATCCACAATAGCAAAAAAATTATGACCACAAAAAATATAATTTTTAAGGATTCTTTCTTGCTATCTCTCTCTGCGCTCGGGGGGTCTCGCTCAAGCTGGTATTTGGCAACAAAGTACAGTTTTATGGTCATGGTTACTTCAGTGAGTATCACCAGTTGCAGAGAGAGGATGCTAAAAACAAACAGATCAGTCGCTTTCGAGATGGGAATCACATTTCGAGCGAGTAGATGGGCAAAGTTATACAACCAACAATACACATTAATTCCCACAACAATGTGTTTCGTTACGAAGCGGCTGTAAATAAATGGATAACAAACTGCAAAATATCTGTCAAACTGTGCGAACAAAAATGTCAGGATGTTGACCCCAAGAAATGAGGGTAAGACATTATATGTGCCATTTCTCGGAGGATATCCTTCGTATACATCAAACAAACCGAGGTAGTACACCGAAATGCCAACCAGCGTATCACAAATGCTAGTGTTCACCATGAAAATAAACCTATTTTGAATGCGAAGTGTTTTTGTTGCCAATATTCCGATTGTTACGGTGCCAGATAATAGGACAGCTGCTGTTCCAAGCAACAGCTGGAAAATAAAGATGAGGTAATCCAGAGGACTGTCAAAATCGACTGCAAGAGGCACACCCCCTGCGTCTGTGATATTGAAGCCATACAGCATCGTATTGGTGCGTGCTGCCGATGTCAAACCGATTGCTTTTATAGGCCTACTATATATTTTCTCTGGAGAGCTCATGTTTTTTCTACGTTGTTTTCCACCTCTTGAAAGCTTGAAACAGTTAGTCCATATACCAAGCAATATGCGCTTCTAAACTTCTGTTGGAAGGCATAATACAATTTAATTTAGACGATCCTTTTCATGGTCGAAGCCAACATAACTTTGGTTATTTGTCGGATAAGACAAATGTATTCACTAACACGTTAGTTAGTGAAGCCTATTAAGATGCAAGATGCATATTAAAATGCATTTTGTCATGTTTCTAGGATTAGAGTTTTTTGATGAACAAGCTCTATTTTTATGCTTCATGTAGGCACCTTATGTTAAAAATACATGTTCACTCATGGAAATGTGGACCATTGAACTGTTGTAATGCAAAAACGGTTGTTAATTTCCAGATTAATTCGCAATGGTTAAATGAACTGGATGGCAATAGGGTGTTTGATTATTTGAAATGTTCATCAGTGTTGTTATTTTAAAGAGGATGTTTCAATTAAAAAAAAACTGGGTGAGGCTAATATTTTCTATGATGCAATGATATTGATTTCATTTGGACAAATCTGGACTGAAGCTGAAGAGCCATGCCTATTTCAATTTAAGAACCTCTAAGATTTTTACTGCTTTCCTCCCTCATGTCCTGTAAGATCCACAAAAAAAAAAAAAGGCTTGTTTTGTATGTTTTATTGCAATAATTTATATTCATTGGATAAACTCAAATTGTATATGCCTTTACAGGCTATTTAATTGCTAAAGTAGCAAAAAAGCATATTACAAAAAAATAATACACCCCATTTCTATCCAAAATTGGCCCTTACGCGTCCAGTGGAATCAGGCCTTTACAAAGAAAAGGGGCCGACCCCTGCCTAGCGCGGACCATGGGTGACAGCAAGGGCTGCCTTCATTGTCTCAAATTGAAGGGTCTGGTTCGTTTTAAACTGAATAAGGGTATTCAACTCTGAATTTATAGCCTATGTTTGGACTCTGAGGCTCTGGCTCAACAGGAAGTGATGGAATTGGTGGGGGATTTAAACAACCCGCCCTTTATTGGAGCCTAGTATGACGTGTCCTATATAGGAAAGGCTTTCAAAGCATCATCCAATGTACCATCTAAACACATTGGAAACACAAGCAGTTGCTGTTGATGTTTTTCAACTTTGGGGTCGAAAGGAGCATGAACCATGGCCCTTATCTTAATAAAAAAGTGAATGTGCACTTCACTCTTAACTTTTTTTTGTTATGAAATAGAGGTCTGATATGCGTATTGGATCGGAAGGGTGTATGTTCATAGTTCTCGGAAAATGTTCAGCTCAAAAAATTTGGACAGTATTTGTGCATTATAAGATAGAGATTTGACTGCATTTCCTTTGGAAGTTTAATGTAACATAAATCAATTAATTGTGTCAAATAAAAACTTAAATCAATGAGCTTTGTTCTTTTCACGAATGGGATATCGACTGTGTCTGGTTTTGAGTATGGGCTAAGCCTGCCAAATCACATAACTATAAATTAGCAAATGGCTGAAGTGCAATAGTCGTAAATCTTCATCTGGGTTTGTGTAAAACACTTTACATATTAATTGTCAAAATCACTTATGTAAGCACAACTATTTGTAAAAGAATAACACTCACAGGTATATTGGCCCAAAAATTCGACTGAATGTGAAGTCAACACAACAGCCATCATCCATCGATTTATAATAATACAATCATCGATGTCAACGATGATTTAATCCGACCCAAAAGTTGAGGGCACAATGAAATAGGTCGAGTAAGCATAGCTCTCTCTTGCACATCGAACAGACACGGGTAACACACTTAATATTTAGACTCCATTCATCCACTCACGGTGAGCATAACAGCGTTGTTAAATTTTAGCTTTCGCTGTCGTGTGTGCCAATAGCCTCGTCTGGGAATGTTTAAGAACATTCATTTTCTACCGCCTCGCCTCCTCCCCTTTTGCAGTCAACCAATGAGACCAAAGGGCCCTGATTTGATATGGCTGGTTCAGACGACACGATTCTCAGATACGCAGACAGATCAGATGGGTCAATTGACCATACGCGTTCTCAATGTAATTGCCTTCCACATGTTTTATATGAAATCATTTCTAGCTTATCTTGGAATGAATGGCTGTTTCAGATCAGACTTAAATCAAAATGTCATACATTTAAAATATAAATAGAAATACTGAAACTTTTTCAATTAGTCCTATTAGCCCATGGTTTCAGACATTATTTGAAGCATCGATCCTTCGTATCTCAGACAGATTATTTTGCCGATTAAAATCATTTCAACATGAATAGTCATATGTGTTTTATTCAATATTTGCTCTTAATAACAACTGCATATACAAAGTTAATATATTAATTTGCATAGGCCTTGCTTTATACAATTTTGTATTTCCACACCTAGGAAAAAGCTTGTGGAAGTATTTCCACAATTCATTGACCGAGACCAGAGTGTGTCGATGTATATTCATACATTTAAATGCATTGCTCTGTTTGTAATCCCATTGTGATTCATTCCATTGAGTTTCATTCCAATTCTGTTGGTAGAGAGGGACACAAAACAAAGCAAAAACAAGATAAACGAGTAAACAATGTCCAAACAACATATGGACAACAATGAAAACATGGTGAAGCTTAGGACGACCTTTCGTCCCGATGTTTTCATCCATTTACTATTCGTTGGAGTCTTTTTGGAATAAGTTCACTGCCTTGACAAATTCAATTATGATTTTGTCACGTTTAGAATGTAAACAGGTGTTACAAAATGATTCAGTAGTCCTATAAAATCTATCGGCCATACATTTACGCATTTGCATGAATGGTCTGAACCGTCGTTTTAGACTGTGCCCTACACGCAAGTTAAACGGAAATATGAGCACCGCTTTTGCAATCCCGTTAGGCCTATATCAATACAAAATGTGACATCTTTCTTCCATTATCCTCAAAATCTGAAATGGCATCTTTTAGCAAATGATTGCCAAACGATAATTTCAAGTAAACAGTTGAAAAGGTATGGGCCCTTACCTCCGTTTCGGACAAACTCTTCGCCACACAGTACCCCAGACTGCCTCTCGCAATGCTGGGCTGCCCCAGATGTACAGCGCAGGAGTCACCAATGCATTCATACGTGCCATAATTGCAAACAAGTTTGTAGCTTCGTTTCTAAACCGTAGTCCCCTTCTAGTAAGCTGTCTTACAATAATATTGACGAAAGACGGGCCCCACAATGACAGGAAGCATATTACAACAAAAACAATGATGCGTAACGATTCCCGCTTGCTATCTCTGTCAGCGCTTGGCGCTTCCCGCGCTAACTGGTGCTTTGCTATAATATATAACTTAATAGTCATCGCAACTTTCGTGAGGACTATGATCTGAAGAGTCATTACAC
The DNA here is from genome assembly GCF_031168955.1 of Gadus macrocephalus. Classification (NCBI taxonomy): domain Eukaryota; kingdom Metazoa; phylum Chordata; class Actinopteri; order Gadiformes; family Gadidae; genus Gadus; species Gadus macrocephalus. The sequence goes on from NC_082387.1 coordinate 15,217,289, forward strand.
CAAAAGCATTTATTTCAGCCGCTTTTGAGATTGGTACCAGGTTCTGTGCCGCCACGATAGTATAAGTGTAAATCCAGCAAAGACAACAGATTGCAATTACAAAAGATCGAGTGATATAGCGTTTGTAAAAGAAAGGATGGCACACGGCAAAGTAACGGTCAAACTGAGCAAAGAGGAATGTTAACATGTTGACCCCTAGAAACGAGGGCAAAATATAATATGTTCCGTTTCTTGAAGGGTAACCCTCTTGGACATCGAAGAGACCGAGGTAATAAACAGACAGCCCCGTGAAGGTGTCGCCGATGCTCGTATTTAACATGAAAACGAAGCGATTCTGTGCTCGGAGCACTTTTGTGCTGAATATTGCAATGACAACCGAACCGGCAACAAGGACCGAGCTTGTTGCAAACAGTATATGGAAAGTGAAGACGAAAAAGTCTTCTGCACTGTCAAAGTCTACGGACAAAGGAACAGAGGTATTGGAGAGCATCGTGGCTCTCTGCCAGAGCTGGAGACACAGTCCAAACCTTTGCCCAATTTATAGATCACTTGGGCCCTTGGGGTAATCTCCAATCAGTGCGCGCCTGACATGTCGACGGAAGAATAATCACAGTTTTTGTGCAATTTTTAAACGAAAAACTCTCTTAACTCCTTTGTTATAAACTACCCTTACTCTTTTTGTTATTTTTCAATGATTGTATGTTATCAGTGGAATTGGACTAAACGATATTATATGCATAACACACTGTTACTATCATTATTTTGTTCAGGGAGGCCTAATTGAAATATTATATCTAATATATAAACTTGCATGGTTGCCTCCTCCTTCGGTGTGAATGTATAAGTATAAACCGTTGTAGGTCGCTTTGGATAAAAGTGTCCGCTAAATGAAAATGTAAATGCCTCTGATGTTGACCCCTTCTATGTAAGCGTATGCATACTGTATAGGCATTAAGAAGTTATGGTGTGACTACATGAGCAAGTCAATGGATTTACTAATCTAGTCCGGCTTCTTTTTTATGCCATGTATTGTTCTTTTAGTTATTAAATCAAGTAGGCTATGTGTTTTTTGCAGCTTTAACCGGGCAGCCATAAACTTAATTCCGTTGGTATTGCACATAATTGTGTTGCATCTATGAGTATTGATGCGTGCCGCACATCTTAATATATATATATGAATTCGCTGTTTTGATCCTAGATGCAGTTCTACATGCTTTTCTACAGGCTTGAAATCACGGTGAGGTGAGGCCAGTCATCTAAAAACGACGCAATAGCAAACTTCTTGAACATGTACGGAATTGGACCACTAGGTGGCATTAATAGCTCTGATTTCAACACGATGCACAAGGGCTCTTTACACATTTCTGAACTGGTTAATCTTTAAATATGATGCGATATGGAGAGCAAAAAAATAATAATCTTAGAGTGAATCTTTGAATTGAGTAAACACTGTAGAAGGGCTGTTTGTAAGCGCATCGTACATTTCGACAATACCTATATGCTATACCTATATCCAAGCTATACTTAACATGTCTTCATTTATTTATTATTATAATTTATGTTGTTTGTTTAGCCTATATATATATATATATATATATATATATATATATATATATATATATATATATATAAATTTAAATTAAAGGTCCCATGGCATGCTACTTTATGGATGCTTTAATAGAGATATTAGTGGGCCCCTAACACAGTATTTGAAGACGTTCCCGAAATTCAGCCGTGGTGCAGAATTACAGCCACTACTAACCAGTCGAACATTGAGCTTTCCCCAAACGCGCTGTTTCGGTGTCTGTAGCTTTGATGCAATGAGGAGGAGAGAGGCGGGTCAAGCAGGAGGGTGGGGCTGGCCCTGAGCAGGTTGCGGCCACGGTACCGTGCGCCCTGCTCGTTTTACACCAAACGCAAGTTTTAGCCACTGGGGGACGATAGGCAGGCTAGGGAAACTCATGTGTTAGAAAATCTCATATAGGGAGATTTTCATACCTTTAAACTAATACGTTAAAATGTGAGATTAGTCTTTCAATTTAACGATTTATGAGGCCTACCACATTCGGATCAAACACCAGGCCGGGCATTGATATGGCTTGTGAAGGGCTTTTCATTTAATTCCATTAATTTTCTGGTCAAACATTAATCTACGTAAAACTGTGATGTATTGATAAGAATTAATCCACTCTCCGCACATTAAGGTTTGTATAGGCTACAGCCGGAAGTCTATCTTTGAAATCCATTTATATAAACCTAAATTCGAGCTGTCAATCGTCAAAGAGATTAAAGCCATTCACAGTCAACAGCATTTTCTCATGTAATTTGGTTTCTGTGCATTTTGGAAGCTTTCAAGAACAGGGAACTTGCAAATACGTAGGCTACAAAGTCTCAGCGAGCCGCATCATTGGGTTTCTCGGTGTTCCTCTTCAGCATTATTCTGGCGACGACCATCAATTTTCTCAAATATGAGTTATCTCTGTCGTGTGTGCCTATAGCCTATAATCTGGTAATGTTTATGAACATGTATTTTATACCACGAAGATTAAGGATCTTTTACACGCACGTTAGCGGCGATAGATTCGCAGCCCCGCCTCTTCCCCCTTTTCATTCAACCAATGAGACCAAAGGGCCCTTTACGCACGGAGAGCAGATTGGTCAATGTAATTTACTTCCACTACATATTTTATATGAAATCATTTTTAGCTTATCTTGCCAATCACCAAGTTATTTTGGATCGAATGTTTTTTTAACTAGGGAACTAGGGAATCCATTAGATGATGTTATCGTCGTTGTTTCCTTGCCAACCCTGCTCGACTTGCTGAAACAAAACGCATAAAACCCAGCAAGCCAGTGTTTGGCGAGGTGTTGCAGACATCAACACGCAAATACGCACAACGTCTCTGCGTAACTGCATCGATGAACAACCACAGTGTTCCTCTATCGCCCGTATTGCCACTCACAAGTTTTGGAAACGTGTTGGTGTTCCTCTTCAGCATTCTTCTGGCGACGACCATCATTTTTCTCAACTTCTCGGTGCTACTGTCCATTTTGATGAACAAATCGCTGCGCAACGAGAACCGTTTCATGTTCATGTTGAGCACCTGCCTGAGTGACATCTGCTCCGGGGTGTCTTATTATTATGCTGGTGTTCTCGACGTGAGGGACCACTACACCTCTCCCAATAGAACCTTCTACATCGCCCCTACATTCCTCGGGCTGTCATACATGGCCATAATCGCTGCTCAGGCAGACCGTTACCATGCGGTGGCTTCTCCTTTCAAATATTCCCAACGAATGACCAGAAACAGGACCCTTCTTGTCATTCTTGTTTACTGGGTATATGCCTTCGTCATTGTCGCTGTCAACAACCTAGTTCCAGTAGGGACAGCCAAAAGAGTCACTGGCATCGGTTCGTTCCTGGGGAACATATGCACTGTCATAATTATGATTGGTCTGAATATCCGACTGTACTACATTGCCACGTTTCAGTTGATGAAGGAGCCGCCCTCCGCAGACAGGGATGGCAAACGCTCCTCGATTTATCTCGTCGTGATCGTTGCTGTGTTTTTTCTAGGGGCCTGGTTGCCCCTATTCATTCACATTATTGTGTGTAATTTCAGCGGCACTACGTGTTATTCGTTTAAGAACGAAGGCACTGACCCCATTCGTATTCTGCCCCGCCTTAACGCCGTGATCACCCCTGTTCTGTATACCAGAGGGTGCACTGCGCTCAGAGAAAGTCTTTTCACCCACGTCTGGCGATCCTGCTGCCGGAGGTGAGAGTGAAGACTGTTTGCATTAGGACTATAGGCCTGCACTGCCTTGATTTAACACATGTTTGTCCAGCATGCTATAAGTGCATGGACAATATAGCCAAGGGACATTTACATTTCGATAAACTAGTTGAACGAAAACTTTTGCATTCTGTATCCATCACTAATATTTTTGTTATTTATCTTTAAAGCTTAAATCCCGGAATAAGGGGACCAGGGCCCTTTAAACAAAATCCCCACGGTCTACAGGATGAAGAAAAAGAGTTAAGAGTGACGGATAGTGAAGTGGATGCCGAACACATTAACATTCAGAATCAGAATCCATTTATCTCGATAGACCCATTGGCCTTTCAAGCCTGTTCCCATTTAACTCACCCCATTCCAACATGTTGTAGCCTAAAGGCGATGATGTGTTAATTCACACAGAGTTACAAATGACAAAGAGTTATTGTTTCCTTTGATGTCACCTGAATTGCCTGACTAACCGTTTAGCAAAATGTGAATAACGCTCATGTAGTTTCTCCGAGGAGGAGCACGTAGGCTATGGTCCAAAATAAGCGTTTATTTTTTATTTTTTTAATCTTTCTATGGCGTCAGACCCAGGGGTGCATTTCTCCCACAAACCACAGCGTGTCAGGAGAACCCTTTGGCACGCCGCCATACCGTACACTGACCGTGGGCTATTCATGGGATTCCCCTGCAGCAAGAGGCTACGGACCATTTCCCATGGTGTTTTAAAGGTGACAATAATGTAGGCCTATTGCCCAAGCGGTCAGGTAATGGTGATTCAAAATAAATAATAATAGGCCTACCATATATCTGATATATAGGCTGGTTTATCTAATCCCAATGTGTGACCAAAGACGGTCCACAACTGGAACGATCTGATTAACGTTCCGCATTATATCTAAATTGTTCACCAGATGACGTGCAACTTGGCTAATGCGTGATGATAAAATAAAAACAAGTCATTGATAAAGGGGCCGGGATGTTATCTCTGGATGCTCGGTGGTCTTCGTGAGGAGGAGCCAACACTTCCGCTTCCAACATCTGCGGCACACTGTTGGCTACCCTTGGATGCATTATTACTGGCTTCTACTAAATATGTATCTTGGATGTTAGTTGGTTATCAGGTCTACATTAAAACTTGAATTGGAATAAAATAAACTTGCCTTGATTGACAAGGCCTTTACCAACAGTGCACGCGTCACTATGTCGTTATTGCCTAAATGTAGACGGTGGAAGGTTTTGCAAGGAGGGGAGGCAATATAGGCCTAACTATTTTCGTGCTTTATGCTATTTTTATGCTATTGTAGCATGTTTTGGCATAATAGTATTGATCGATAAATAAGGTTCACCCGAAATTTAGTAGATTCATTAGGGAACACTTCCTGAAATGTCGCGACATATTAATCCACCAAATAGCCTATATCAATTTATACCACGGGGATTAAATTTGTGAGTGATTGTAAACGAAGACAAGCTATTCCCACATTCCCACATTCATGAATAAATACTCAACCTATAACTTGTATGGCAGCGATTCTGTATGTAATATACTCCATTCTTCACCTGATATTTGTGATGAAAGAGATTGGGCGAAGAAATTGGCCAAACCCCCACGAATAGACCTGCACATGGAGCGATGTTTTCCCTGCTCAACTCCGGGTTGGCTTCTATTCAAATTTGGGTCAGGGGTGAGGAAGCCTAACGTCATAAGCTTGCAACATGGCGTCCCGAAGGCTGTGAGATGAGCAAGAGGATGGTAAATTGAGAAAGATCCTACCGATGTATTAAGGTATGTAGGCCTATATTAAAATCGTTTTGCATCGCATTATTCATTGTTTGTAATATATTTCGTTGGAGTCGATTTCTTTGTCACCGAAGATCCCAATAATTTGCGCTACTTCGTTGTCTTTTTCATCGTGTGCCAAGAAAAAGGGTCTCCAGTGCTTGTTTTCTGGTGCCTCTCCTGGCTCTACCAGCCTGACTGGCAAAGCTGCGGAAAAAAAAACCTTTTCTGCATGTGTCTCTCGTGATAATTCGTTTGAAAAGCATTTACATTGCCACGAACAGGGGTGATTTGTTTATGTTTTTGTGATACATCAAGTTAAAGAACGGTACGACGCGTATTTGCCAATGATTGCATTTGTAAACTACAGGGTAGCAGAGCGCAAGCGAAAGGAAAAAACCTTCGCCTCCTGGCGTTGCCGATAAAACGACATATTTTCCCTAAATAACAGTTTTTACTTTTTTAAGATACCAACGCCTTTGCTTAAAGCTAGATACGATTAACATAAATTGATGATCGATGTAATTCTACAGTATAACTATCACAGTTTATCGTGCTGCATTGCATTTAATTGATCTACTAAAGTAACAATCGGACTACTGATAATAATCAACGTAACAATTGACGGTTCCGTTCTATCGGTGAGTGATTAATAGATGCTATAATCGAAACCCAACATCATGTTTTTATGTAGGCTATCTCCATACATAGTCTTTAGCCAGGACTAATTGAGAAATATGTCCCTTCTACATTGCTCCAATCCTAATTGAGACTCCTTCCTGTGATTCAAGAATGTTTCTTTTATATTGGTGAATGGTAGGCTACATGCGGCTATACCTGTGCTGGGTGTTAGATGAGTTCAGTTTGTTTTGCCAAAAAAAATGACGTGTTTGTTTTTGTAATGTGGTAGGCTACTATCAAACGACAAGTGCGTGGGCCTACCTCATTTTATTCAAAAGTAGGTTTGACATAAACGTTCGTGTTAATGTAGGTAATCTTCTAACATTGCAAGATAGGCTGATGTGTGAATGCAGCTGGTTTTTGACGTGATTCTGTTTTAAGTACCAAAGGGGAACGGAAATAATGAGTGACAAGAAGGCCAGTAGGCCAAAGTTGCTTTCATTTGACTGTATAGGTTATCTAGGATACGTTTAAGCAGCCAGAAGGCTACTGTGTTCTTTGTACTTATTGCACAGGGTTTGGTGTGTAATTTATCCAGAACCGAACAATCAAAGCTACATTCAATGGTTAAAACTGACATATGTTCCATGTTTGTGATTTCACAGAGGATAGTTAAGGGCTACAGTCAACAGTATACAGTACAAATAAGTCATACCGTATATTACTATTTTGAGTCCCCAAAGCCTGATGGGTGTGTATTTAAGTTGGCTAACCACACACAACTTCTTAGAAAATGGCTCCTTAAAGAAGTGCATAATCAATGTGTAATTTGACTAGACCTCACCCAGTTCTGACGTGAGATTATTTGTATTTGTAGGTCTAGATAACTTGATGGAATTGGAGTGTTCAATATTCTTTAATTCCAGTAATGTTTAGATAGAGCCAGAATCCTTAAAATAAATTGCCTCAAATGAGAAACTTGTAACTTATTTTTAGCCTACGTTAAGTAGTAGGTGTATACGTCTTTTACTATTACTTTGGGATTTGTGTAGGTGACACGGTCACATGAAGCTGCAGCCCACCTGGTTCAACTGCTTGCAGTCACTGCAAGTCCAGTAATGACAAAAATGTAGCAGATCTCATGTGTCCATGTAGGTTGGAATGGGTGATGGTGGAGTAGCCTACAGGAAGTACATAGTGCTTACTTTCAAAATGATTGAGGGCACACTGCACAGTTGATGTGTGCCTTTCAAAAATTGTGTGTGTGTGTGGGTCCCAGGTTTTTCTTGCCTCTACCCTTTTCCCCTTCTGTTCTCTGTAACACACACGCGTGCACAGGCTCATTCAGTACCCCTGTATACATTGTGATCGAGGCTCACAGTCGAGGGTGGGGGCAGTGCTTGCCGTAAGAAGGGTACTTAGTCTATATGTTCTGCTGACATGTTGGACCGGGACTTATGGATTTTGCTACCCTGTGGTATCCACACAGCCCGTCTGCCCTGCCCAGTTTGTTCCTTGGCAATTGGGCTTTTTCAAGGGCCCAAGCACCTCGGGCAGTGTTGCTGTTGTTCTCTGAGGAGGAGAGGTTCTAGGAATGCAGCGACGATAGCCAGGAGGGTGTGCTGTGTTTAAAGGTGGAGGGCAGGTGTGTGTGTGTGTGTGTGTGTGTGTGTGTGTGTGTGTGTGTGTGTGTGTGTGTTGGGGTGCGGGGAGGGGCGGCTAGCAGGTCTGTAAAAGTGAAGGCTGTATCTAGAATCTAAACCCAACATCCCCTCTGTCCTTAACTCGGAACATTAGGCATTGCACTGTATTGCACTGGTCAGCATTAGCTGCTCCACTACTCAATGTTTTTCCATTGCAGCTTCGGTTAAGGTAGAATCTATATATTTTGAATGTTTATTTTTTGAAAACATCAGATGTGCACTTGTAAAGTTGTTTCTTTGTCAGTCAGTTTATTAATGTAAATGCCTTGACCCTTTATTTGCAGTAGTAGTTATGCAGCTTGTTATTGAAGTGTGTGGGTGTGTGTGTGTGAGACCTCTGCTAGCTGCACAGCGCTGGAACATCTGAGGTTCAGCGCCACAAAAGACCCCCTCCCGTGAAGAAATGGGCCGGGTTCTTTTCATTCCGCTGCACCCTGGGCTGGCTACTGTTTGCGTTTTAACATGGCTGCCCTGCCCAATTGAGTATGGGCCCTAATAGGAATGGGCCCCAACCCAGTCGGGGCAGGGGCCACTGTAAAACTTAGTTACCCCTCAACCTTGCTATATGGGGGTCACCAAACCTGTTCACTAGCATTTATATTCAGCAATACTGTACAACTGAGTATAACCTCACACAAGGATATCTTCTTCAAGGCAGCCTTGAAGCGTGGTCGGTTATTTCTTAAGTGACATGTCTTTTCACAGGAATAACTCATGAGAAATTCAAGAAATTACTCTAAGTTATTACGTAAAGAAAGCTTTAAACACAGACATTTTTCCAGCAAGTTTATGTTGAAACCATATTTTTACATTCTGGCTTTACAGTAACCATGGTAATACTGTAGCTGTGGTTAATGACATGCATTGTCCTCCTAATTAAAAGAGAAAGGAATAGGATCTCTAAACATTGCAGCAACCTTATGTAAAACGGAACATCATTGTCAACCTAGAGCCGTAAGCTAGGTTGAAGTGAGCTCCGAGCTGGTCGCTACTAGGTGTGTGTACCATCCCCCTAACCCTTCCCCCATTCCGTGTGCTTGTGTGTCTCTGCTCCTACACGATGCGAATATGAGGGACTGGCTCTATGTTCCTGTCTGCTTTTGAATATGACATGCATTCATATTTTTTTTCTCCTATTTTTTTTCCACCCATAAAACGTGACTTTTGCATTGCAGCAGCTGACTACATACTCCTAAACAGTCAAAAGTCATAAATAATAGAAATGTGTCAATCATTTTTTTTTCTCTAGTCTTCCCTAGAGTTTCCCACTATATAGCAGAAGGGTGTGTTTATTTAATTTTTCCAATGATTATTGCGCCACTGGACTTTGCCTCACCTCTGGTCTGTCAGTTCCCTCCTTGCGCTCATCTCCTGCAGTCACCTTCACCTACTCATGGTTTAGTGAGATGCGTGCAACACCATGCCATTGTTTGCCATTCTCTTATCCTTATTAATAGGATGAGTTAATGAAGTAAGAGGCAGAACACTTTGCCTAGCTGAGTACCCTGTTTTTTTATTCAAGGTAGCCTTGCATTAAGGCATTGCTCGGGGCAATGTTGGGTCTCATGTCAGGCTTGCCATCATTAAACGAAAGATCAACATCATTGCTGGGCCTATGTCTCGTCATAGCCATACCTCCTTCTGTAAGTGTGTTTAATCTTTAAAGGCCAAATGCAGCACCACTGGCAAAGTAGAATGTATGTAGATTCGTTAGTAGGTCAATATGTCTTTCAAATGTCGTTGCCACCCCCACTCCCCCACCCCAGTATGAAGCCAGGGTCTGTTTTCCAAAAGGTTAACATTGTGGGCAAGGTAAGGTGATCCTGTCCATGCACTTTGGGACAAATCTCCACTGGTCCCCGGTCCAGGCTTAGAGCCACCTGGGTTGGTATGCAGGGCCTTATTTGGTCGGCAGAATGTCCAGTCATTCCGGTGTCAATAATTCACCATGGCTCTCCTGACCCGCCGTGTTTCTCCCCTCTTGCCATCCGACAATAACTTCCTCTCTGGCTCTATAGGGAGGCAGAAGGGTCACAATTTTTTGATTATTTTCTGTTCCTTCACCAGTTGCGAGGATGATTCTCAGATATCTGATCACCTCAGACTTTTGGGTGTCATTTGGGCAGTGCCCTAGTCCCTATCCAGACATGTTTCCTGCTTGATTTGCAAGGGGCCTGGTCCAATATTTGTATTTTTGTTTTTTCAGTGCTTCTCATAACAAACAATGCAGAGGTACGGGCAGTGCAGAGGAATACGAACTTGACACCGAAACCCTGTGATCCCAGATACAAGTAGAGGTCTGGCTATATATCGTCTGCTGAGGATTTGTAGGGGAGACGGTTCCCTAGACAAGGAGCCTCTTTAAATTCTATACCTCCTCTTGGTAGAAGAGCTCCAGAGGAAGCGCGCTGCTGTTGTAAACACTGGATTTGGACTGAAGTTTGATTGATTGATGAAGTTTTGTTATATTTTTCATTGTGATGGTTTTTATCTTGTTAGGTGCATGTTATCAGATAACATAATTTGACTACAAATGTCCAAATTATAGTTGAATGCCCATAAACTATATGACAAAGAAATGTTCCCCTTCATATCTATTTAGTTTTTTGTGAAACGTCTCTCCTCCCACATAATATACTTAACCAACACTGTATCTCACCTGTTGTCCAGTGACTCCTGAGTCCTGGTCCTTTTTTATCCGCCAGAAAGCAAAAGAACAAGCCAAACTCGTCAGTAGTACTCGTGTGACTACATCCTGAAGACTGACCGGCATGGTGTTAACATTAGCTTCAGCAGATGACGGTAGCTGGTAGGGATGGGCATTTGAAGAAATTTTCTTGATCGAGCATCGCTAGAGTTATCGATCAATTATCGATTAATCATTAACTTTTTTCTATGTTTTTTTTCTAATGTTTTTATCAATGAAATCTTTATTCCAACAATAATGTATGGGCCAAAATTAATACAATACAGTTAACTTGAAGACCTACAACTGTTTAACAGTTTTAAAATAATAAATACAGGCATTATAGGTTATAGGCCTATGCGGCGCTCGTAAAGTCCGAACAATGCGCCTACAGGCGCTCTTAAAGGTTTGGAAACGATTCAACAAGACTAAATCTGTAGCCTATTCCAATTACAATAAGTAGCGAACTTATCGGACAACAATAATCAAACAAAGGCAGTAGGCTAAAAGTGGGCATTAAACTGTATAACTGTTATGAAAAAAAAGGGGGGGGAAAGGCCGACATATAATGCCTGCAGCCGGCGCGCGGAAAAGGCTCGCAACAAAAAGATGAGCCACCCATTTACAAACAATTGCATGAACTAGTCTATCTAAAAGCAATACCTTATTGAACATATATAAGGCTGGACTTGTTGCTAAAATATCACAGTTTTGGCAAAATGTAACGACTCCAAGAGGCACCAAGCGGAGCGAGAGTCAACACATTAAGAAAGAAAAGAGCGACTCGCATACGGTGGTGACTGTCGTCCATAGCATACAGTAACTCCAGCCTACATATTTTTGTTTAGGAATATAAGCATGTTAACATGCTCGGGGGTCAGACGCGAACGCAGCCTTGTAACTGTCAGTCCAGCAGCAGAAAACACCCGCTCTGACGGGACCGAAGTTGCGGGGATGCAGAGGTATTGTCGCGCTAACTTTGACAGCCTGGGGAACCTTCTTCCATTCACTTTCCACCAGTCGGCAGGGTTATATTAAATTAAATGCTTCAAGACTCACAGTATGCAACACAACGTCCTTTTAATCGATAACAATATAAATTGATCGACGCATTTCTTAACGATCAATTATCGAGCATCGATTAATTATGCCCATCCCTAGTAGCTGGTGTCGACAGAAAGTTACGTCACTTTACGTGACATATTTTTTATTGTCTTACATAAACAGTTTTACGTCAAACTGTGTCTCTCTTGACTTGCAAAGTGATCTTCTATTTTTCAAACGTATGTGTAATTCATGGCACAATTCAAACGGGATCAAATAATGATTTGTCTATCACTGACTACTGAACATATTTCTTTCTGAAATAGTCAAAACTAGCCCTTTCCGATGTCCCCCATTCTATACGGAAGAGGAGTGTCTTAGACGCTAATTCACCTTGGTCAGAGCCTTGAGTGCTCATATTGCATCCATAGTGGTAAACTGCATTCATATAACCTCTAATTATCACTGTGATGTTTATTTTACATGAATCTCAATAGAAGTCTGCACTACAAGCCAATGCTTAGTCTCACTGTAGTATCTGTAGCTTTTGATACTATAGTATATAGGTTTGCAGTCTTATCGCAACAGTTTAGTTTTGGAAACTGGTTTTCTCCGAAAGTTTGATGGCTTTCTTTTAATTATCGAACAAGGTTACAACCTCAAACAAATGTGTCAACAACTTTGATGTATTAAAGAACCCACCAAATGCACAGCCACTTAACATAATCCACCTCATCCCCAAACTACCACTCGCAACACAATTTTACACTTGGATTATAAGTAAAACTCCATTATAATTGAATCCTCTTAATACATAGGACATCTGGTTAAATAACATAAGCTTGTCTTCACTAGGCTATATGAGGCTCAGGGTTGGATGGCTTTATCGCCAGCATTCCTATAGGAAATCTCTCCATATTTGTGTCGTAACTGATGGATAGTTGACACTATTTTGTTTGTATAATTATTTTCTTGCAAGTTTATTCGTTACGTGCCTGACTTAAAAGGACATAACAAATCCAAATCTTCCGTTATCGTGTGCCACAAACGTCTTTCTTCAGGACCTCCGACATGATCTGTGATCGGATTCTAAAGTTCTGACCGCATGTAACAACATACATTTTGCGGTACCATAATGATTGAACAGACGAAGGAGACACCAGGGTAGCCTTGTTCACATTATTAACCATTTCTTAAGGCTTCCCTGGCCTCCCGTTGCGTCTTCCCCACATCCAAACACCCATGCGTTCCTGGGTTTCGGTGAATGCCAAACGACAGGCGAAATGGCCAGATGAATGTGGTGACACACAGATGCCCTTGACTGTCAGGAGGAGAGAGGCTCTGCGTCCAGGGCGGAAGTTAAAATTCCCAGTCCACCTTTTTTTTTTATGAAAGCTGCAAATATATCGTAGTCACAATGACAAATATGTTTTTTGCCCACTCTGAAATCACAACACCTCAAACTATGAATAATCAACACGGCAAGCTTCATTTGTCACGGGCTTAGTGTTGGCCATAGGTATCCTAAATGTCTCTATCTGGCGAGAGGTTGCCCTATCTGGCCTCAGGTGTAACGGCTGTAGTGCACATTCTTTCTGTCCTTGGCAGTAGTTCTTCTCCCTGGCCAATCACAATGGTAGAGGGTGGTGGTGGGTCTACACGTGTCCCACCCTAGCCGCATATAGATCAGCCATAATCCATTAGCAGCTCCCTGGAATCCAGCCGGCACCGCACAGCACAGGAGGGGCCAGCGGGTGAGTGTGGGTGTAGGGAGAGAAGGGGGGGGGGGGGGGGGGGGAGGAAGGAATGAGAGAAAGAGGTTGGGTAGGGAGGAGGGAGTAGGCTTTTGAGCAGGCCTCTATTCTGAGCCCAGCCCCCTTTTTACGTTAGCCTGTAGAAAAACACTTGAAACACTGTGTGTGTGTGTGTGTGTGTGTGTGTGTGTGTGTGTGTGTGTGTGTGTGTGTGTGTGTGTGTGTGTGTGTGTGTGTGTGTGTGTGTGTGTGTGTGTGTGTGTGTGTGTGTGTGTGTGTGTGTGTGTGTGTGTGTGTGTGTGTGTGTGTGTGTGGACTGATATACTGCTTCCTGGCTGGCATCATAGTAGAGGCCATTCTCACCCACTGCCCTCAAGCTGAGAGTTGGCCAACCTTTAGCACATCCTGCGTTTTAACTGCTGTTTTGGGATGTGTGTGTGTTTTCTTTTTTTAAAGAAAAGCTCTTTGTGATTCGCTGCGAGATGCAGGCTTCAGTTTGAGCCATTCCTGGGATTTGTCTGCATGAACCTTAAGAGGCTGGTGAAGGAGGGAGAATGAAGGTGAAAAGAGGGAAGCAGAGAAGAGAGGGGGAGGGGAAGGCCATGGGTAGATGTGTCAGAGCAGAGGAGGCAAGCCCAGGCCTGGCCTGATGGTAATGGTCACTGCAGTTGATTGTATCAGTCAACCGCCTTGACTGTTGCCTACTTTTATATTACTAGACTATTTTGATATCACTGTATCAATAGCATTGTATCACTCAAACCTGATTTGGAATTGTTGACTCGGATCAATGACTGATAGCTGTTGAGACGTCAGGTTTTCTATGTATGCAGCAACTGTGGTAATTTGAAGATAAAGATAAAGCATTGACCAAAGTGTATAGCGGCCCTCTAGATTAACAAAGAGCCATGTCCAGCATCCTTGGAACCTTTTGCAAAAGTGTGTGTGTGTGTGTGTGTGTGTGTGTGTGTGTGTGTGTGTGTGTGTGTGTGTGTGTGTGTGTGTGTGTGTGTGTGTGTGTGTGTGTGTGTGTGTGTGTGTGTGTGTGTGTGTGTCATTTCATACATAAATTCACGATATACGTGATCTTGCTCCCGCTTGCAGTCCAAATGCATAGAAAAGATGGTAGATAATGTGTGATTGTAGCCAGCTGTCAAATGTATCTTGTTTTTCAAAGAATGTTGACTTATGTTTGAAACGTTTGTCGTCCGAAAAACCTGAATGTTTTTTTGTTAAACCAAGATGGGCCATATGTGTTTTTAAAATGCAAATAGGACACCACTTTTTACTTGGTTTAGTGTGCTTGTCTTTCTGAAACATGTTAGGCAAGATTGCTATCAGCCAATCGCTAGGTTGGCACAGGACACAGGTTGCCAGGATTTGAAAGCATGTAGCAGCAAGTGAGGGCATGGCCCTCTGTATCTAATCTCTTTAAAAACGGGGTAATCAATGTAATGCTTTTTCCCAACCTTTTGGTTACTTTATTTCTTTGTTTATTTCTCTGCAAAGACAGAGGTTAACACTTCATTTGTGCTGCGTAACTGGACTAGAACTATGTGGCCTAATTCTGTAAATGAGGGCTCCTGTAAGATCAGATGGTGCTGCGGTCGCTATCTCAGGGGGCCACACCCTCTCATCTTCCCTCGGCCTCAGCTCCTGTGTAGTTTTACCTGCTCAGGTGTCATCTAATCCCTCCCCCCAGCCTTGCAGTGCCACTGACTCTCCACCCCCCCCCCCCAGACAATAGGGCAGGGCTGACATTACCATGACCTAATGGAGGCTATCTTGGGCTGAGCCTGCAAATAGGGCACCCCTCTGAAACTAGAGATACGCTGTTGAGATGGAGGCGGGTGGGACTGCCTTGAGAAGTTGCTATTTTACCCCTTTGTATCCACCCTTGTGGCTTTTGTGCTAAATCCGTGGCCCTGTCTACAGTTCAGAACCCGATACATTATTGTGGTTGTTTTGCAGAGAGAAGAGGAGGAGAGGGAAGAACAGATCTGTATTATTCACTGAAAGTTTTTCCCTTTCTTGCTTCAGCCTACATTGTTAATGAAGATACACACTTTTTTCGCACAGAATGTTGGATCAGATTTAAAAATCAAAACAATTCTCCCGTTACCCAATATCAACATGTATCTTTTCTTTCACTACATTGCTTTATTTTATTTTCCAAATACTTAATAGTCTTTTGTATTTATTTTTCTCTTTCAGCTTTAGGTGGTGTTCGTGTAGGAAGAGAGCAAGAGAGGGAGAGACAGAAGGAAGGTGGAAATGGAACTGCCAAATCATGCCAAACAATTGCTGCTGCAACTCAACCAGCAGAGAGCCAAAGGCTTCTTGTGCGATGTTATTATTGTGGTGGAGAACGCGCTCTTCCGCGCCCACAAGAACATCCTGGCGGCCAGCAGTATCTACTTCAAATCCCTGGTGCTCCACGACAACCTCATTAATCTGGACACGGAGATGGTTAACCCCTCTGTGTTCAGACAGGTTCTGGACTTCATCTACACTGGGAAGCTCCTTTCGTCCTCGGAGCAGAGCAACGAGCAGAACTTCAGTGCCCTCTTAACTGCAGCAAGCTACCTCCAGCTTAATGACCTCGCAGCGCTTTGCAGAAAGAAGCTCAAGCGCAATGGCGGAAAACCGTTGCTGGGTAAACCCTCCACTCCAGGCCCAAACAGCCGCTCACGCCTCAACAACCAGCGCCTTTCTTCTTCAACCCCTTCTAACCACTATCCCCCAACCCCTTCCGATGCTGATCAACCACAGCCAGACGAAGGCCTTCGGGAAAAGCTCTCAGATGACGAGATGTTTGTTGGCAGCTCGGGAAAGAACGGTAACGGGGGCAATGGCGGCAGTAATGGCAACCTCAGCAGTGGAGCCAGTGCTGGGGAGCCGGACCACGGCCTGGACTTGTCCAAAAAGAGCCCTCCCTCTGCGGGTACAACCACTGATGCCCTTAGCCCACACAGCAACTCCCAAGAGTCCCCTCAATCTGCCTCAGTATCCACAACCAACAGTGCCTCGCTAGATGACTCCTCGACAACCCTACCAGGCTTGGATGCCTGTGGCCAAGAGCCCATGGAGCTCACTCCTAACCCCAAAGCCCCTGAACAAACTGGTTTTGAACAAACTCAATCCCAGGCAGACGGCCCAACACCCCATAAAAAGTCCCGGCAGGCGTCTCGCAAGAAGGAATGGCCGAAAAAAGATGCGTCCGGGCTCAAGTCCGAAGACTATGAGAGGCCCCTGGTTAACGGGGTGATTGTGGGTCCGAAGGAGGGCCGTTCCTCTAACAGTGGTGCTGGAGCGGGCAGTGGCAGCAGCTTCGCCTCTGACCAGTCCTTCCAGTGCAAAGAGGAAGAAGATGGAGGCGAGAATGGGCAAGACCACACAGACGATAGCGGGCAAAGCGAAGGTGAGAACGCGGGAGGCACCGGTGGAGGAGGAGGTGGCGGCGGCGGCGGTGGCGGCAAGGGCAAACACGGCGCCAACTACGTATACCGCCAGGAAGGGTTTGAGCCGGCGTTTGGAGACAACCTGTACGTGTGCATCCCGTGCGGCAAGGGCTTCCCAAGCTCAGAGCAGCTCAACGCTCACGTCGAAACTCACACGGAGGACGGGCTGTTTGTCAAAGAGGAAGGTGGGACGACGTTTGTTAAAGAGGAAGACGAGGACGAGGCCGAGGACCTCTCCGCCCCGGTGGGTCCCTCCAACTTTGGCGGCACGGAGACTCGCCCCTTCAGGTGCACCATCTGCGGAAAGAGCTACAAAGACCCGGCGACGCTGAGGCAACACGAAAAGAGCCACTGGCTGACCAGGCCCTTCCCGTGCAACATCTGCGGCAAAATGTTCACCCAGAGGGGAACCATGACACGCCATATGCGCAGCCACTTGGGGCTCAAACCGTTTGCGTGCGAGGAGTGCGGCATGCGCTTCACTCGCCAATACCGTCTGACGGAGCACATGCGCGTCCACTCCGGGGAAAAGCCCTACGAATGCCAGTTGTGTGGGGGGAAGTTCACCCAGCAGCGCAACCTCATCAGCCATCTGAGAATGCACACCTCGCCCGCTTAAAATCGCGTCAAGCCAAAGAACTCTTGGGGGGAAAAAAAGATAGTGAAAGTACCTTGCTCTATTTGACTGTTTTTTCCGTCATGTCAAGACAAGAAACGCACACACAAACACATTGACATGCATTCGCACCCATTTCTAAGTATTGATTCCAGTTGGAGCTCCGACCTCTGGCTAAGTGAATTATGTAGCTGCTGGCCAGAGGACGTTCTCGGGGGATAATGGGATCTATTTTATTATTATTATTATTATTATTATGTTCGAATCATGATTTCATCAACTACACCTCGAGTAACGTCCTTTTACCTCTCAGGAGATATGGAGGGGTGATGTACAACCACCCTCCCTCTCTAAATTCACCGGGCCACACTGGAGTGTCAAGGCATCTTCTCTGTGTTGTTAAGTCTGACAAATGTGAATGTTGGTACCGATGTTGACCCCCCCCCCCCCCCCCTCTTGCCTCATACACTTTAGCAAGCGCCCCATCGTTGCCCATCTTGTGAGTCTTAACATCAAGTTAAGATTGATCCCTCACTGAATGAATTTCCAAATGAAACCCCCGTCTCTAGTCCTAGAGTTTATCTTGACCAAAAACCCATGCAAACATTACAGGCAATAATTTGAAAACTAACTATAGTTACAACCACGATGGCACTATGTCTTTGCTTTTTGTCAATGGCGATCTGTATGGAAGAGGTGTGCTGACCACGTTTGGGATCATCTCCCTGCTTTAAGTCCTAAAGAAGCTGGTCCTGTTGTGGGGTAACAGTGAATCAGATTTGAATACAGACAATAAATGTCCTCTGTACAGCTCTGTAAAGAGGGGTATCAGATTTAGTTTTTTTTTTTTTTTTTTTTTTGCCAGCGACATTTTCCAGGACTAACTCTGAAAACCGATTTGAGGTACTGTTTGACTTTAAAGAACTTGTAGTGTTTCAATTAATGTTTTAAACTGGAAGGTCCTGGGGTGTTTCTTTTTGTGGTTAGAGGGTTTCAGGTTGGTTGGGGGTGGGACTTAGTTTCATTGTGGGGTGGGGTTGACCGGGTGTGGTTAGACTGAACAAGGTGTTCAGTGGGTACGATTATGATTAATTTGATTGTCTGTATAGCTTTCCTCCTTTCCCTCAGAAAAAAAGCTCTATTTCTAATAGGCTTGTGACCTCGCTACCTCTTGATTATTCTTACAAACTCAATGTTGATTAGTTTAAAGTTCTGATGTAATTAATTGTAAAAAATGTAGATTACGGTTACTTTTCACCGAATGCTTTAACCTGCCCATCTCTCATCACAGGTTTTTGATGCTTGTAGGTTTTACACATTTAAATGTTGTTTTTCTAGCTGTGGATTCTACTTGTCCAGTCATACAGATAGCTTTTTGGGGTTCCCTGCTCAATGTACCCCACTTCAAAATGTACTGTAGTTTCCTAAATGGGGCAAATAGGTGTTAGTTAGTTTAGACGCACAGTGTTCCAAAGATCTTACGAATGTTGAGGAGAGCTGATTAACAAACAGTGCTAGACAAGTTCATAACCAAAGTTATTAAGAAAGATGTACTTAAGATATATAACATA
This sequence comes from Gadus macrocephalus, assembly GCF_031168955.1. Classification (NCBI taxonomy): domain Eukaryota; kingdom Metazoa; phylum Chordata; class Actinopteri; order Gadiformes; family Gadidae; genus Gadus; species Gadus macrocephalus. The sequence goes on from NC_082387.1 coordinate 15,236,313, forward strand.
CTAAATTATTTCACTTTTGATTATTTGTTTTGTTTATTTTTGTTTTGCTGTAAAGAAAAAAACAAATTATGAATTATATTTTAAGTCCAGACAAGGAAATCCTCCCTTGATGGAATTTTGACCAATGAGAGTGTTTTGCAAGGAAAGCTTGTGCTGATTGGTGGGCCGGTAATTAATGTAAACTTTACAATGTGAGGAAACTGTAAAGTTGAAGACATGGTCTTTGAGCATGTTTTGTCTTTCCTTTGTATCTAGAGTCCTTATCACATTATATTCCCTGACTTAAACAAGGACTTATTGACATGTATGTTTTCTGTTCAGACCAAAAAATTAAAAAGAAAAAAAGATGGACAATATAATCAAAATTTCAATGTGAAGTTCAAGTTTGCTCTTTGGTTTTTTTGAGCAAGACTTGTGAAAACTTGTAATGAAGAAGAGGGCCAGACGCACTGGACAGCTTGACATCTCGTTGGTTTACTGCAGAATCTATTTTACTGACTAACCAGCCAATATCAAACAAAATGGTTGCATTATTTGTATCCATAGTTGACTATTTCATGGGGATTCTGCTCCCCCGAATCTGTCCAGTGTATCTAAACTCTTAGTTACAATATGGATCATGAACATTCTCTACACATTTTTGGTATAGGCATTCCTCTATTATGTTGGTTTTAAAGTTTTTTTTTATTTCTATTTCTTCTTTGTCCTCATGTTATGGTATGTGACATGTTTTATATGCTAGGGATGCAGCTACAGCTAAACAAGCACCACTAACCGTTGCAAGGTACCTGCATCCTGTACTCTCCAAAATAATGTTACTTTCTTATGTTGATGTCTTGCTGTAAAGCAGTTACTGCTTAGTGATTTGCATGGAACATCTTATCGTTATTTTTGTTTTTGTTTTCACACTCTCAACCCTCTACCATACCTGGTTTCAAAATGTAATATTTTGCTTGTGAGCTTTTACGGGCTTCAAAATTATCGAGTCCACAATGCATTGCCTGCAAAGGTTATGTATTTGGCAGCACTCTGGCAGAACAGTGTAATGTCTGTAATGCCAATGGAGTTTTTATTTCTTTGAAAACACGATCACTAGCCATTGCTGCAAGAAAGGAGCGTTGCAGCTGCAGTCGAATGCTTTACTTGTTCGGCATAAAGAAGAAAAACTAAGAACTTCAAACTGTGACCATTCTACTACTACTGCTCAAATACTTCAGGGATTGTTCCGCATCTGTGAATGTAGGACTCTCAGCTACATTTTTAAGACATAGTATTGTATGGATTTCTCTGTATTTTAATCATGGGAAAAACAAAACGCTAGTTTCATATTTAAGACAAAAAAAGGGGTTGGAAACTTTTTTCATCAAACACAAGGAGCCTTAACAAAGGCAAGGCAGCTTAACACAAGTCTACATTTTTGTTGATGACACATTATGTTCTGAAATGGTTGCGAGGTTGTACAAAGAACTACAGAAGAAAAAGCTCATACCCAAATCCACAAACTATTTTTTAAACCAAAGCACATTTGAATGATTATTGATCCGAGTGTGGCTATAAAAAGATGCATATGTATTTACCTCATTGTTTACATAAACTTTTACAGACCTCAGTGGAGGCTCGGCCTGGCAGAGAGGTGGTCTTCTGTGTGTGATAAAGGAAAAAACAAAAACAAAGGAAAACATGCATCCCCCCCCCCCCCAAAGAGAGGTTGCTGCCAAAACCGAAGCATAGTGCAAAAATCTGCAGCAAACTGCTGCATATTCAATTAGGGGGAGGGGTGTGTAGTTTGCGAGGGAGCCCCCTCTGCCAGCTGCCTTTTAAGGTGACCCTGCGCCCCAGTGCTCCTGCCCTCTGGCCTGTCGTCAGATGGGCCAGCAGCGACTCCGAGCGGGGGGTGGGTTGGCAGTGTGTCCTTGACGTATTAATCAAAAGGCATTGTTAGTCAGTTTCTCTGGATAGATGGCTCTCTCCGTGTTTACCCAAATAGAGTGAGCCCGATTTCCCCCCCCCCCCCCCCCCCTCCTTCTCCTCCTCCTGGGAGTCTTAAAGCTGTGGGCGAGCCTGGAGGGCCGGACCTGTTGTCCCAGCCCAGCCGGAGTTGGTAGCGTTGTGCTCTTACATTGCATGTAGACATTATTTCCGCTAGTCTTAACTGTGAATGTTTGTGTCTTTTTCTCTGACTTTTATGATGTTTTGAAATCCTTATTTTTTTTCTTTTGTTATTTTCAAGCTGCCTGTGTTTTCTGTGTAGAAGCAGCACAAGCATCTGGTTGGCCGGGCCTCATTCAAAGTTGGTGCAAACACTTATTGACGGTGTTCTTTTTTTTTTTATCAAATGTCTATTGTTGTCAGTGATGAATGTATTTATTTTTGGTCCCGCCCTCCCCTCTGTAAATAATGATCTCAGTGTGGAGACTGAGGCGGAGACGGGACCCCCCCCCCCCCCCCCCTTATTATTTTATTTTGTTTTATTTCTGTTTTTGAAGATTTCAAGCTGAGAATCAAAAAATGAGACACGCATACAGCCATTTACCACAATCTGTTTATTTTTTGTGGAAGGGGGAGGGATTGGAAGATGGAATTGGTTTTTGGTTTTGTCACATATATTCAAAGAAAATGGCGTACGTCATTTAATACCATGCTTCTCCGTTTTATATGAAAGAATGGTAGGGATGTTAATTTCCTGTGTGTGTGTGTGTGTGTGTGTGTGCGCGCCGGCGGGACATGGTAACCTGTCAAACGGAGCCTACTCTATGTTCTCAAATATGCTCAACCTGGGTGTTGCCACATTTTTGCCAATTAGGATCTCACACATGTGACAGAAGTCAAATACATCACCTCACCTTCTTCCTTGGACGGCGATCTCTTTTACGACGTCGGTCACATCCTTCTATTTGTTTTCTTTCGGGGACGTTTTTATTAGCATACCAGTTACCACTAGTTTCTCGTGCTGTTCCTTTTTGAGTGTCACCTTTTAGTTATTACGTCGAGGGGGGTATTTAAAAACATGGGGTTGAGATAGCTTTACTAAGTGCACTTTGTAAGTTTTGAAAAGCCTCAGAGTAGTCCCGGATGCGCGCCCGCCACTTCACATAAACCATTCTCTCTCCCGCTCCCTGACCATCACCCTCTGTCCAAAACGACATATCCTTGTGCAGTGTTACCAAAGCTTTAAAACAAAACAAAAATCAATATACACAAAAGAGACTGTCTCAAGCTCTGGAAGTTACACAAGTAACTTATCTCCTATGCTTTCTGTACCCTTCCCGCGGCAAACGGCTATGTGCTCCGGGCTTTTTGCTAGGGTTGACGGGCTGGTCTATCCAGATACTACTTGTGGACGGCAAAGAAATGCCCTCAAGTATGGTTGGCTGTATGCCCAAAACTCTGGACACAAAAAAGGCCCAAGCTTTACTGTCACTTATCCTATGCCTCACCCAAAGTCTCTTGGCTTCTCCAGCAGAAGTCTCTCCTCCCCATCCTGCTTACATGTGTTGTAAAGAAACTAACGGTAACTCTAACGATCTTGTGCAGAATTGAACTGCACCCAAAGCACCAAATGACCTCTGAACCCTCAGTGTTCTCAGCAATACCATAACCTTGACATTACGCCCGGCAGCATTTATGAGCTTTTAATTTTATTTTTACCGTCCGGCTGTAACCAAAATATTTTATTTTCTCTTGGACAGTGTGTATGTGTGTTGAGGAGTCATTCAAAATAAATAGGTTCAGTGATTTTTGGAGTAGTCGCCTTTTTGTAAGAGCGAAGATACGAATAGCTGCTAAACTAGTACTTGAAAAGTTGATGAAAGGGCTTTCCATAGAGTTGGCATCAAGCTTCCTCCCTGTTCCACTTTCTTCATGAGCAGTCACTCAATAATGGATCAGGATCCACGGGCTGAGAGGCTCTGGAACGGACATATAGGTTCTTGGCCTATGAATAATTGAGAGCCAACAAGCCCCCCTCCTCCTCTCCTTCCTTTTTGCAAATACACTTCACATGCAAAGGAGGACCCACACCAAGATACACCTTTTGCCTGTATTCATGCAAATACGCATGGATACTTGCCTCACACGGGATCTTGTGCATGCCACGTTTGCATTCCATCAGCGCGACATAGGTTAAGCGTCATTTTTTAAATATGCTTTTCTGCTATTGATCTTACCGGTATTCAAGGTGTGTGATTCTGTCATCTCCCCTTGTGGCCATGTTGCGACACCCAGGCACCCATCTCTCTCCCTCTCTCTCTCTCTCTCTCTCTCTCCGTCTCCCTCTCCCTCTCGTATCCCTGCTCCTCAGAGAACTTGTATTCAGGTCAGAGTCGTCGGTGTGCATCGTCCAGGCGCTCACTAGAACTCACTATAACTCAAACGTGTCAAAGTGTAATACAGCTGACCTCAGAACTCACAACCTTGCAGTCTTAATGTACAGCGGTGAGGAAGAAAATAAACTGTTATTTTATGATCTTTTCATTAAAAGCTTGATTGAAAAACCAATACTGTTGTCGTTTGCTTGTTTTTCCCCCACTTTGGTCGAGATCATGGAGTATTTGCTGTTTACTATACTAATCTACATTATTTGGAAGGAGACAAAGTTTATTTTATTGTGAAATGTATATTTTATGTGAAACTTAATTATAGTCCAGATGAATACCATTGATTCTGTTAATTATTCAATTGAAATAATCTTTGTTTACATAGGTTGTAGAAGATAAAGGACTGGGGGTAAACTTTTGTTGGTTCATATAGAGCTACAGCAGATGCAGCCTCTTTCGCTGAGCGAAAAGGCTAACGTAAGCACACAGGAACTGGCTTGCACCAGGCTTAGCAAAGCCCCTCCCTCATCACCCCATCCCCACCCCACCCCACCCCACCCCATTTCTTCCTCCCATGCTTCTTTTAGATGCCCAAGGCGAGGTGTGGTCATAGCTTTAGGCTACCAGGTAGTCTATTGGTTACAGTAAACACATACTTGCATAGATTACGTTCCCGGAGCCCGGCTGGTTGGGGTTGCGGGGGTGGGGGGGGCAGGGGGTACAATGGGCTCGGTCTTTCAACCTTTGAATCATGTGGGTCCGTCTTCACTTCACACAATGTGCTATTCTCCGTGAAGGCAGGCACACCGCACTGTTTTCTAATTCATATTTCCCTCTGCCCGCCCCCCGGCCAGCTAGCTTTCTCGGCCTGTTTGTTATTTCTCATCTAGGTTCAGGTCAGATAAGAGGGCGCTGGCACTTTTATGGCTCCGGTGTGCCATTAGTAATGTGCTGTGCCCCTGGAGGTGTCACATGCTAAATGACCCTGAATGGGGTCGCCGAGAAACAATGACTGCGGTGCCGATAGCCTCTACCCCTGCCCTCCCCCACATTGGCCCCTCCCAACACCAGCGCCAAGCAAGCACAATGGTGTGATGGGGGTGGGTGAGAGGTAGGGGAGTGGTGGGTGAAACATAGACGCTGCCCATAGCAGGACCCCCTCTCCCCCCCCCCCCCCCTGTGCCCTAGGGGCCATTCATTCAGCTTCGGCACTATGGAGAAACTGCCATAGATAGAGCAAGCTTTATATTGATCCAGCCATTTCCGTTAAGTTAATAAAACTCAAAGAAGCTCCAAGCCATTCTTTTCAGAGGGCTCTCATGTCACCCGTTTTTTTCCCCCCCAAGTTCTTTTTGTTGTTTTTACCCAAGTGAGGGTCTTGGAGAATGAGTGGAATTTACCAGGGTCTGCCCAGCTGGGCCCCGGCTTGCCTCTGCTCGTCCGGGATCCAGGAATGTGTCTGAGGAGCGCCTGGTCTGCCCGCTGTGGGGTAGGACACGGACAATGTCTTGGTTGAATTGGTACGCACTGCCATCTTTTATCTCCAGGGCCAGACGACTGTTGAGCCTTTGGGGGTGGGGAGGAAAGTGTAACTGACGTTAGGCAGATGGACCGGGGTCTACAGTTGGAGATTACTCTATGGTTTTAAATGTTTACAATGTTTTCAGGTAGTTCAGGCAGAAGCTTTATATGACGTATGTGCTGAATTAAATACGGTATCCAGAATGTATTTTTGTGTGTCTTGTATGTTGAAGGCTTGAGTTGAGGTCATGTCAATATCCTTATTTGCTGACGTCGGGTACAGCAGTTAGCTATTTGACCATAGTCAACGATAGCCTTAAGACTGAGCAAGACAACTGATAGTTCGGCCAGCCTGATAAACCCGTCGCCGCCCACCAGATGGTTTCAATAACCCCTCCACCTTCCCCCTCCTTCCCCCCTCCTCCTCCCCCCACAGGAGTATAGATAATGAAGTAGAATTTATGGATTCTGATCAGGTGTGCATGCATATATATCTTCAATGTTGTGCCGCATAGCCATTATTGACAGTGCTGTGAATGAATGCTCGGGGCTCCAGGGTGTATCTATGCAACGGTTGGATCTCCTTCTTGCCGATGAGGAAGAGATCCCAGTAAACAACACGCACGTACACACACGACCACACACTCTCGCACACCCTACTCCACACAATGCCCGGCCCGACGCAACTGCCCCCCTAGTTCCAACGCTTACTTCTCTTCCTCAAACTGGGGTTCTTTGTACTGTGTCGGGTGTGGACGTCTCCTTTATGAATCTACTGCCGCATGACCCTCTGGGCCCTCGGGGCCCTCTGGGGACAGTGTGCTGGATTCTGTCCCGCCAGAGAGGCAGGAGTCTTGTGGAAGTGCTGCAGGCCACGTATAAATCTCCATTTGTGGAAGATCTCATTGATTTTCTTTCGTGTGTGGCTGTTTGTGTGAACGTGTGCATGTGCTGCTGCAACACCATCGTTTCCCCCGGTATGTATTTAATTATTCAGAGTTGGCCGCCTGACAGGTGTGGATCGGTGGCGTTCTACACGAGTTTGCTCGCTCCTTCAATAACGCATCAGTATGTACGGGGTTATAGGGGGTTGATCTTAAGTTAAGGCTTGATCTACAATTCAGGTGGTTTTTGTGTGGATTGGATTTTTCTGTACCAAGGATGAATTGATTCTGTGTGTGCGAGGCAGTCGAGGAACACAGGGTCAAAACAACAACTAGAACCAATAAACCAAAGTTCGGTCCTTGTTCACAGAGAAAAGATCCATGTGAACCGAAAGCACCGGGCTTCAAACTGTGCAACGGCATTCGTTCTCCCTCTCGTCCTCGTGAGGTTCTTGTTTAAATGTGGGTGGGCCGTGGCGAGGACGGTTCAGGATCAATTTGACAAACTTTCTCAATGCCGCATTGAAATCCCCACTGAATCCCATCGCCAGCTGCACCCCAGGACGCGCTTTGACAGACCCCCCCCCCCCCCTTTCACTGCACTGTACACTACCTGTGTATCTGTCCTGGCACACATTTCTCTCCCTTTTACTCCTGCTTCTCCCTCTTCAAGAAATGAATCTAGACCCCGTTCCCCACCCCCTCACCCTTCTCACCCTAACCCTTCTTTCTTTTCACTGTATTTCATCATGAGGCCCGGGCCCTGAATTGAGCCTGTTCTGCTGAGTCAACCGGGCTCTCGCTGGTGAAAGGGAGAGCGGGGAGAGAAAGCGGGCCGGAGGAGAATGGACTCACCAGGTGGTGGGCACTGCCGCTGCTTCAGCGACCAACGGCCCATTCAGCTGGCACATAGACCCTGTGCTGCCATGGAGGCCCTGCTTACCATCAGAATATCCCCCCCCCCCCCCCCCCCCGACACCAGCTAACGCTCTCTCTCTCTCTCTCTCTCTCTCTCTCTCTCTCTCTCTCTCTCTCTCTCTCTCTCTCTCTCTCTCTCTCTCTCTCTCTCTCTCTCTCTCTCTCTCTCTCTCTCTCTCTCCTTGCACCTCTTTAAACGATAAACGGAGAGAACAGGCTTGGTCTGGGATAATAGGATCCTTTCTCTCTGCCCCTGCCATGTGTGAGGACGGGGACAATGGCCGGGACCAGGAGGGGGAAATGATTCAAAGTGTGATTTTCACCTGCTCCCTTCAACCCTGGCTCGGCTCCTTTCAGAGCATGCTAATGTCAGCTCATTTGCAGAGCGGTACTGTAAGCTGTGACTCCCTGCAGCCGCGCAGATCCTTTCTCCTCTTCCGTGATGGACACTTTAGATGATTGTGTTTAAGACAATTATTGTCCGAGACCTCCATTTGGATGATTATGCCCATTTTTGATCATTACTCCATTTCAAAGTTTAATGGGAGTTAAAGTCTGGCAGAGCTCTTTTGTGTGGTGCTGTTCGCGCTTAGTTTTTCCACCGTTTATTTCGTTCCCTTCGTCTTTCGTTCACGATTCAATCTGCATCTGAGGATGGACTCTCGACGATCCCGTTGGTTTTTCTTACGGGTGAAATCCAACTTCTTCCTAACAGTGTAAATGTTATGCCGGCTATGAGGTTCTTGGAAGTCCGCTTTCGTGTTTTCCCAAAAATCCTGCGGTGTCGTCCTATGTTTGTATGGCCCTGGAGTGGGGACAACTACCCTCGTAGCCATCGAAAGACGTCTCAGAATCGCCCACTGCTCCCTCCCAACTCCCTACTTGTACACAAACAACTCCTATGTGTGTTGGCTCTTTCATAAACACAATATTGGCAACAACCCTGTCCACCACCACCAACATAGTGCCCCCCCCCCCCCCCCCCTGCCCTCACATTGTCCTTCATAATGACAAATTAACGTCGTCACCGGGGGTAGCTTGTCGAGAGGGAAAGGTATTAAGTCTAGAAGAGTAATCACTGTCATGGTGTATGAGTAAACTCATTTGCTCTCTTAATCCCCTCCCCCTTCACACTAATTTGTTTATCTCGGCATGCCTGTGTGTGTGTGTGTATGCGTGTGTGGTTTTTGTCTGTGTATGTGTGTGTCTGTGATTATTTTCTGATTATTATAATTCCCTTTTGGTGGAGGCTAAATTAGTGCTTGCTTCTTATTTATCATTCACTGGCTGACTCGGATTGTTAATCACATCACACACGCTAATTCCCTGAAAGACTAGTCTCAGATCTGCTCATATATATTCTTGTATGACAGACCGCAAAGTAGCAACCGGCCATTACTTGTAAATAGCAAAACCGAGAACATAATTTGTCGTGAAGCAATTAACTAATGGCTCATTTCATGCGTAATGGTCGCTCTCTGAATATATGGCGCAACATATTTTGTTTTGCATTTCAGGAATCGTTGTCCATTTGTAATAGAAACAGGCTATTCAGCAATGTTGCAGCACCAAAAATCAAGATACATAAATGCAATAAATATATACAGAAATTGATTTATTGTATCATTTTTATATTATCATCGATTCTATCGTAGAATGGCATTATAACAATTGAAAATATGTTCTTTAAGAAAACCGTTGTTTCAGCATGTAGGAATTAACTGTCTTGATCTGTAATGGATTTGAATACCATCCATTTTGAGAATTTCTTTTCTCCGTTCATCATTTCTCCACTATCCTTACACATCCCACCCCAAACACGCTTTTCCTGCTGCCGTCCTCCTCTCCTGTCCCCCTCCCGCTCATCGCCCGTTCGTATTAGACGGGTAAACGCAGCTTTTTCTTTCTTAAACCACTCTGCTTCACGCCTCAACTCCTGCTGTAATTGAACAGAATTTGATCTGCCTTTTTTCTCTCTCTCTCTCTCTCTCTCTCTCTCTCTCTCTCTCTCTCTCTCTCTCTCTCTCTCTCTCTCCCTGTGAAATAGAAAAGGGACGGTATGGGGTGGGGTGTGGGGGGAGGGGAGGCAGTGGGTGAAAGGGCAGCAGGGAAGCTCCCTAGTGGCACAGATCTCCACCCAGCCTCGGGGCCATCGGGGGCCATTATGGGAGAGGGGCTGGGTCGGCTCCTGAGTCAGAATCCGGTTTGTTTGCACACTGCCTCACCGCCCATGGCCATCTCTCCAGCTGAACCAAATGAGTCCTCTAATGCAGGGAGATGGCCGATACCGGCAGGCCTCCTGGGTTAATTAGTGGGAGGAGTTAAGCCTGATGACCCTGCAGCTGGGCCTGACCCAGTGTTGAAGACGCTACTACCCTGTCAGTGCTTACACAGCAACATCACCCATATTGCCCTGAGACTACTTCTGGATATTGTGTGTGTGTGTGTGTGTGTGTGTGTGTACATGTGTGTGTGTGTGTGTACGTGTGTTTGTGTATGTGCTCTGTGGCTGCATGAATGTAATGATCCAACATGCGTATAGTGTGTGTGTTTCTGTGTGTGTGTGTGTGGGTGTGTGTGTGGGTGCTCTCTGCAGTGTGTCCGTGCAATCAGATACTTCCGTATAGGATGCCTCCAGAGGATAATGGAGCCTCCACTGACGGTAGCCTATACCGCTATTGTGTCTTTGAGGCATCGGACACACATCAGCTTTTTCTTAACTCCCAGGTTTCTCTGAGCCCCCACCCCCCTACACCACCCACCCAGCCAGGTCTCCTCTCCTCAGCCGTGTCTTGTGTTTATTGGTGTGTACCAGGAAGGGATGTTGAATAATTGACGAGTCGTAGGGGGGAGAAGGGAGATATGTAAACTGACCCTCAGCTGTCCTCAGACTCAAGCCCCTCCGTGTTGGAATCCACGGCAAACCGGGTCTCCTGCCCCGTACCAAAGTGTCCCAGTGCCTTGCCCTACCGCTATTTTAACGCTACATTCAACCCCTTCGAACACAACCCGCTTAATAGCCTCTTTATGATGTGTGTGTCCATGTGCATATGGACATTTGCACCTACTATATGACACGGGTGTGACCGCCTGTGAAAGAGAGCGAGAGGAAAAGAGAGGTGAACGTGTAGGAGTGTGTGCAAGTGCATGCGCATACGTGTCTTCACTTAAGAGACAGGTCAGTACTTAGTGCTGCACTCACCCTATCATTCCCTCCAGACCACCACATTCTTCAGTTGGCCCTGCCGGCCGTGTCTGCTGTGCTGGGCAGGGTGCACATCTGTGTGTGAGGGCCTGTTTGAGTGTGTGTGTGTGTGTGTGTGTGTGTGTGTGTGTGTGTGTGTGTGTGTGTGTGTGTGTGTGTGTGTGTGTGTGTGTGTGTGTGTGTGTGTGTGTGTGTGTGTGTGTGTGTGCAAGTGGTTTTCTGTAGTTCTGTCTGTGTGAGTGCGTGTATGAGCACGTGTGTGAGAGCGTGTTTGAGTGTGTGTGTGTCTGTGTGTGTGTGTGTGTGTGTGTGTGTGTGTGCCAATGACTGAGTTTTATGCCTTCCTGGTTCCTTAGAGGGATCCCAGCAAGCTACAAAGAAAGGGGAGATTGTTGCCATGCAGGCTTGACCCTATTCAACATCTGAAAGATGTGGAGTGGCTATAGTGCGGGCAAATGTATTCATAGTGTGTCACTGGTGGGCACTGGAGACCCTTAAAGGCAAGTTAACACACCGCTCACTTTTGATATACCCTGCTTGGTTGCCATGGTTTCTAGGGGAATGTGGCTGAGCAAGTTGTAGCAGGTCTCTGCTAATTCCAGTGTGCCTGGTCTGTGGTACCACTTGTGTACAATATACATGATGTGTGTTTTGACAAAATAACTTTAACAAAATAACTATATGTATATATATATTTGTAGTTCAGAAAACCCATGAAGCAGGTTTCTTGGAGCTTTTTGCCTATTCTGCTTGTTTTAATATAAACCACACAGCAGTAAAGAAGAATGCGGTGAATGGGTCTACAGATGACCATTAGTCACACAAACTTCTCCTCTTGATCAATTGGAAGGGAAACATTCATCCCCATGCTTTGTGGGACTCTACGTTATGCTCCCAAACTGCCATGGTTGTAATTGTCATTACACAGCTGCAACATTAATGATTATTGATTTGCTGTTAGGAGCCGTTCATAAGGAGGGTCCGTCATGGGACCACACGCTGCAGCAGGGTCAGGGTGGTGATGGGGAGTTTCCACTTCCACTCAAAACCCCTGACGACATTTCCTTTTTAGCTGCCCGACTGTATGACTGGGCTTCAAAGGGATTCCTGCTTTAACGTGACAATCGGTGCATATCTGTGAGCATGATGCATATGCACATTATTATAGATAGACTAGATGGTTGCAGTAATAAATTGCGGTTCTACCTTCAGTAATGATCAGTAACACCTTATCAATAACACAGTCAGACTGTAAAATCATCAGACTAAACCCGGCGGAACGAACACACACACCTATTTGCACGCATTCGTAAACCAACACATTCTCAGAAAAGCACAAAAATATATGCACCTACACATAATCATCAACGCTTTTTTCTCTGCAAGGCATATTTTCCAGTGCATCTCGTTCATGACTGCTTTATTCCCAGTCTCAACAACCTTCTACATGGACTTCAGTGTATTTCACTGTGTTTCCCCTTGCCTTTCTCCAGTGTGTTGAAGCTAGTGCATAATCATTTCCTGCTTGCTGGTTGTTACCCATCCCCCCCACCAGTCCTCCTGGAGGCAAATAATAATGGCAAATAGAGGTGTGCGTGTGTCTGTCTGTTTTTGTGTGTGTGTGTGTGTCTGGGGGGGGGGGGGGGGGGGGGGGGAGCTTTACAAGGCCCAGCTCAGCAATTCGTTCGCAGGTGTGGTCTCAGTGGTCCCCCTCCCTCTTCCTCCTCCTCCTCCTCCTCCTCCTCCTCCTGTTCCTCTAGATCTCTCTCCAATTCTCTTTCCCCTACTCTACCACCCTAAACCCCCAGCCCCCCACCCCCCCCCCCCCCCCCCCCCTCCCCAATCGTCATAGTGACCCAGCCTACCTTGAGCCGGGTCGCCTGAGCATACGCAGCAGTAGAACGGTAATCAGTAATCAGCCTACGGCTTCTCCGCCCCTCCACCCACCAGGCCTCCGCTGTCATCTCCTCCCCATCATGAAGCTGCTGGGATGGGTTGTGCCAAAAAAAAGGAAACGAGTGAGATAAATCTTCAATTACACTGAAATGTACATTAGAGACATGCGGTGTGAGTGAGGTGATACCTATCTGTGAGTGAGGCGGCGGGCCCGTGGCTGGTGGCTGACTGCAGTGGGTGTTGCCTGTCAGCACCCCCTCTGTGCATACAGGACGTGTTGGCAGGCTTGGAGGACAAAGGTTTTTTTGCGGCCGTTTTCCAGATGTAGGGGACACAAGGGTCGCAGTTTTACATGATGCCGTAAATATCTGTGGTAGGGCTTCAACTAACGATCGTTTTCTTGGTCGATAGTTTTATAAATATCTTTTGGAATAATTGATATATCATTCAGATTGTTTCCGACAATCTCGTAAAGAATTGCAAATAACAAACAAATGTTACCTGAGTCCAAAGGGATGTCATCAGTTAATCATGCTGATGGACTAATTGATTAATTGACTATTCGTTTCACTCAACAAGTAAAGAAAAAAAGAGAAGAAGAAAAAAAAAGGGATAAAGAAAGAAAGAGATAAAGAGGATTGAGAGAAGGCTCGGACCGAGCTAATTAACACACGATCGAGGGTTACGCAGATACATTTGCACCGCCAACCAGGGCTGCAACATCGCAATTATCTGCAAGAAAGATCCACACGCAGACGGAGAGGGTAACAGTCATTAGTGTTGCCATGGCAACCTCTGCCAAACCAGCTCCCCTATATCCCCCTCCACACACCTTCCAACTGACGCAGCCAGAGATCCGGGAGGGACAGTTAAATGATTTATAAAACTTGCTGCTGGAATTATCACTGATCATTATTCATAAACATGGATTCCTGCAGCGTTTACACACCACTAGCATTCATCTGCTGTGCAAAAGAGGCCTTTCATAGACACGGCCCTCGCTGCAGTCGTCACATCTCGGGAGTGCTCTCTCTCTCTCTCTCTCATTTAGCCCGCAGAAAACGATCCCAGCGTCGGCAGGAGCTGCAATAAGTGTACCACCTGTTTCCCTCGCTCACCAATGTTGTTGTTGTTGTTGACGTACTGTGTGTGTGTGTACTAATCATGTTGGTGTTTGTTGTGCCCCTCACCGCTGGCCTCCCTGCGGACGGGTCTTTGATTCATTTCCTCTCCGCTCGCTCTATCCTACCTTATGACATCAGCCTACTCTGTCTGCGCCGCCCTCTTCGCCCCCTCATGCGATCCCTCTCGCTGCTCTATTTGTTATGCTGTCACACTTGTGGCCCCCTTGGCATGCAGGTTTGGCAGCATGGCAGCCCCCCCCCCCCCCCGCCTGCTGTCATGGTAACCCCTGCCCACCGAGGGATCTGATGCCTGACTGCTTCTCCCATTTCCCATGAATCCCCTTTTCCCATCTTCACCTTAACTGTGTGTGTGTGTGTGTGTGTGTGTGTGTGTGTGTGTGTGTGTGTGTGTGTGTGTGTGTGTGTGTGTGTGTGTGTGTGTGTGTGTGTGTGTGTGTGTCTGCGGGCGTGTCCTAGCCCTCTCATGTCAAAACCTATTTAAATCTCACAATCTCACCCCTCTTCCAGCCTGCCCAGCAATCATATCAAACCTCTCTTCTATTTCACATTTGTCTCATTTCTTCTGTCCTCTAACCGCACTTCTGTCTCCCCCATTTGCTTCCGTCTGCGGCTCTTTCCTGTCCATTAGTATGGCAGAGCAGCGCTGCTAATCGCACACGGAGGAGATGAGGGGATGGAGAGCGTTGTAACAGGACTCAGCATGGTGCACTTGGCGGCCGTGTAAGCTCGTTGGTAGAGTGAGGACAGAGGAGCACACTGCGCAACCCGCAGACAGAAAACTACATTGATGTGTCCTCACAGTAGAAAAATATAATAACAGTTTGTCGCACGTAAAGGAATACAGGGCCTTTGTTTGTGCCCTAACCTTGGAATAGAAACCCACAAATGAACGCACACACACACACACACACACATAGTTTGTGTGTGTGTGTGTGTGTGTGTGTGTGTTTTCTTGTATGCTTCAATAAAAAACAATTCACAACTACAACTCCTAACATAACTATTCGTAAGTATAATGGATTCCAAAAGCTGACGAGTGTGATAAAGTTATGTTATTAAATGGTCCTGCCACTGTTCCATGTTAGCCATACATGCTTCTCACGAGTAAACAAGCGTGCATGGTTGCCCGGAACAACCGCGGGTGGCCCGAGGTTTAATCGTTGCCTTCCTCAGGTCACAGAAGATGGTCTTCAATAGGGAGCTCCCTCTTGAAAGACCT
>NC_082387.1:15251516-15295219 GCF_031168955.1 Gadus macrocephalus
CTTCTGATTAGCTCCTGCATGTCATCAATAGGGCCAACTGTGTGCACCGGGCCTTTGGACAAATAACCCTTTCTTCCCCATGCCTGCTCCTCGCTGCTTTAATGGCTGGAAAGGCTCAAGAGGAGAGTTAATTATTGCATAGCACATGGCTGGCATACATGGCCCTGGCCGCACCCGATCAAGGGCCACCAATGTATCACAAGACCCACTTCCACTTCCCCCTCCGAACGCATTTGATAAACAAATAGGGGAAGGGCATAGGGGTGAGGGGGAGGCCGTGGGGGAGGGGGAGAGAGAGAGATAAGGCCTTGCCATGGATTCTTTTCAGCGTTAAAGCAAGAGATGAAAACCATTAAGCAGATATTGGCAAGGTCATTGATTAGGCCTATGAAGTTAAAGCAAGTGTAATGCTTAAACGGCAACTAAAAGTCAAACTAAAGGGATTTAGTTGTCGGGGTGTGGTGGAAACCCTCCCCCCGGACGGTGGCTTACACAATGATTACCCATGGTGTGTTTGAGCACCTTGGAGCTGACCCCCAGCCGCGTTCTGGCTGCCACCGACGGCAGGCTTTGAAGACACGCCGGTGATTAGGAGGCTACTGCTGCGGCTGCTGTTGTTCCAGCAGCAGTCATTAATGCAGGCTAATGGCAGCCTGTACATCTGGAACACAAAGCTGCTGCGATTGTCAGTGGGATCAGATCAGTCGGCCTTCAGCACCACAGGGAGCGGAGCGCCCTGGTCACGGCAGGCTTTGTTACCCGGTGATCTGATCTCTGAGCTCTGATCAGACAAAGCCCCGTATCCAACCTTGCACATCCTATAGTCACTGCAGTCATCAACGTGGTCAGATGCAACTCAGACAGACTTTGTTTAAACTCACTTTAAACAGGTTTAAGGGCAGGAGGGTGACCTGGCGAGGGTGATCCACTCCCTGCCCAATAACCACACCCTAACTGCAGGCCTTCTAGAAAAAATAGAACCCAACCCCGACCTACTCCTTAGTGTCATGTATCTAAAATGAAAGCTTTGGCTAAAAGTTAATGACAGTTACAATACTTAATCAGGTAATTAATTAAGTAATTAAGTCATTTGTATTTTAATTAGCTATGAGTTATTTGGACATTAGGCCTATGTTTTGTATATCCAGAACAATTGTGCCAAATTTGTAATTGTCATTGCAGGAGTGTCTGTCCCTGCATGTTGTCCCACGTTTGTCTGCAGGTAGTCCGGCCCATAATAAGTAAATAATTGCTACTGCGACATGGCATGTTAATGTGTTCATTTAAAATGCCATCCGACAAGGGCCAACAGCTATGAAACCTGCTGGTTCTGTTCTACTCGTCAAAGCTAGTACCTGACCAGTATAAACAGGCCACCACATGCTTAGCCACAAGCCTAAGTAATGTGACTGAACCTGGCAATCAATACTCATACTGCCCTAGTTTTTCAAAAGGAGACAGTAACAATCTTTCTGGATCTGTCTTGACGGTTGCGCTCTGAGAAAAAGTATTTTTTTTCCACACAGAGTGACACACACAGCAAAAACAATATTGTGTGGTGTTTTGTGCCGTGTAAAGCTGTTGTAAAGCAGTACAACTATAAGATTAGTTGAAGTTAGTCAAGAGTATAGAGTATAGAGTTAGTCAATACATGAGCACAATAACTTTGATTAAAATCTGTTTTTAATTTGTAGTTTTCATCTAAATGATGACCGGTCTCGCCCTATTATTATCCTAGAGACAAGGATTTGAACACATGCTAGACGTCGTTACAGACGATGCTAATAAACAATGCGACATATGCTGCCCTCTGGCGGACATCGATTACATAACATGTTATTTTACTGAGTCCTCAGTGTGAGAAATTTTGAGGTAATCGATGTTGGCACCACCCGCTACATTCCTACTACATTGAATGAAATGGGTTATATTAAGACATAGACCAGAAAGTAACCACTCAATAGAGATACAGCTGGAACCACCCCTGCTGTACAATATGTCAGAATGACTCTATCCTGTAATCGTGACATGAAGGTCATCCAAAAATTAGGAAGCTTTGGTCCACCAAATTCAACGACTAATTCATATATAATGAGTGTGGCAATCACCTCAAAAAAATAATCCTACAATGGCAGTAAAAAAAATAATCAGAGACTAATAACAGCCAAGGACACTTATCTTTTTTATAGGTATTTTATAGCTGCATCTATTGCCTGAATGTCACTTATTAACAATTTACAAACCCTCTTATCGGATCATGTTTTGACCATATTAGCCTACCATTCCAATGGATCTACTACGTTACAAACGGGCCATGTCTAACATGGAAAACAACACCACTCACCTTTAACCTAATTAATACATGGCTCGTCTCACACTACCATTTGCATAAGGTAATAATACACACATTAATAATTCTTCAAAAAGAGTTTATACTAATTAGTGTGCTTATATGCAAAGGCTTTTGCTGGCAACCATTTTCTTTAATTCAGAGGACAAAAGGACAAAATAAGATATTCAGACAGTGACGACAGGTCATTTACCAAGATCTTTATTATATTTCATATCCTATGACCATTCCAGTTAAAATGTGTACCGATAGAAAAAGTGACAGAAAATGCTTCATGGATATATAAATATACAAATAGAGGAATTTACTTTATTTTATTACAATCATTAACATTATATAGAGGTCTAAGACAACCGTATGGACTAGGGCTGGTGCATTTTTGATTTGAAGTAATTCAGACTAGATATCTCTTTGTACTGGCAACATGTTATAATGTACGAGTAACAGCAAGTGCAAATCGGTTCCTTTAATTTTAACCCAAAAAAAAATCTCAATGTAGGCCTACAGGCCCCATCCTATTGGCAATGCGTTAACTTATAGCTCAACCGAAAATATACGTGCATCTTTTTCCTTTGGCGAGTCCGGACACAACCAGGTTCCCTGGCCAAAGCCAAGTGAAGCCCAGGTTCATACGGTCAGGTCGTCACTGTTAATTACCACCAGTGGACAGGTACCATGCCAGACATAATTACTTTGATTGGTCCCTTAAAAAAGAGAAGCACAGTAGTACGAGACCAGAGCAGAGGCCACATTGGTCCGAACGGAAACAATTCTAGTTCAAGTATCCAATCTTCCTCAAAACAAAGAGTAAAACCACTACCCCAGAAAGTCGGACGTTTCGCATATTTTCACCTACATTACAAATATGTATAATTTGGCACCAACATTATCAAAGTGTCAAATGACTGAACGTGCGGTAAACTGTTATTTAATCCAAGTGCACACAAATCAAGATGCCAGTGCAATAAAATAACATTAACGGCAATACAACAATATAGATCGATCTCTCTCTAAATATATATATATATTTAGTATCTATGTATACATATGTATATACATATATATGTATATAAACATATATATGTATATACATATGTTTGTACCAACTTGGAGCAAAAAATAAATATAACCACCAAAAAATAGATAAAGAATTTGATACAGTGGAGAAAAGAAAGCAAAGCGATCACAGCGGCCATATCTTTAACAAAGAACCACCGTCGATGTTGACAAGTACCAGCATATAGGCACGGAAACTTAAACTGGCACATGTTGTCGCTCTGGTGGGCACATGCACACAAACACACGCACGCACGCACGCACACACACACACACGCACACACACATACACACACTCTCACACACACCATCAAGCAGCAGCCATGCACATATTGAGGCACAGGAGTCTAGTAGGGGATCTGGTTCTGGTAGTACTGGAGCATGTCGTACGTCTTACTCCTGTAAAAGAGGAAGACGATGAATCAGAACAGCAGGAGTCAACGGAAGTGGGTCTGTTGAATACTGGCCCAAACAGCATTATTACTGGCCCTCATTTCAGTGAATTGCCACTGAAACATGTTATTTTACAATTCAAATTATTATTATTTTTTCATCACATTTTGAAGCACTAGCCCGTTGTGATTTTTATGCCTAGGGTCATCAGGCACCCTTAAGGGTGGAACCATGATTACTGATAACTATTACGGTGGCTCTGTTGAGATCAAGTGAAGCGTTTCTGTACTGTCTGTTGTGTGTCTGATTTCTGACCTGCTGCTGAGGAAGCAGTTCTGGATGACCTTGATGATGAAGCTGGCCGCCTCCTTCTCGCTCACCGCCGGATTGAAGCGCTGCCTGGAGGTCAGGTAAATCATTACACAAAGCACTGAAACCCCATCCACCTCACCACCAGAGAGGAGAAACACCAGGCCAAAGCCCAGTCGGCTGACAGGCGTCCACACAGGTTACTTTTTTCAAAGTGTCGGGAGGGACACACAACTCACTTGAGAAGCTTAATGGTCTGTCCTCTGAAGCAGGGAAGGCCGGTGTCCAGCATCAGCGTAACCAAGGAGACCACCGCGTCCATGTAGGGACTGTAGGGGGGAGAGGAGGAACACCCAATCAGAAAGCCACTAGGGTATTTAGAGGCTTCCCAGACCGGTAGCAATTCTAGGAATTGAAGCAATATAGGACTGATTGAGAAAAGTTCAGTCAAAAGTATCCCCTGTGATGCTTTGTCCGTCCAATGGCCAACTTTCAAACCAAGTTACATCAAAACGTTTTCACTCATTAGCTGGCCATTCGTATTAACTGAAGTGGGCTAAAAAAGAATTAAAAAAATCATCCACTCTGATGTTTGGCATTGTTTGCCAAAACAAAACCCGTTTACCATGGCAACTGAAGGATGTCTCAGTTCTTGATGTGCCCTCTCACACACACCCACGCCCACACTTAGCGTCAGGGAGGTGTCCACACACACACACACACACACACACACACACACACACACACACACACAGTGAGTTGTCCTCTCACACAGACACTCACCGGACAGCGAGGTATCCTCTCACACACATCTCCATGAACCACTTGAACGGCGTGGCCTCCATCTTGCCCCCCATGATCATCACCATCTCGTCGGTCAGCTTGATGTCCGGCTCCCAGCCCAGGTTACCCCCCGGGGAGCTCTCAAACATGAAGCCAAAGTCTTGGGGATAAACAGACGTATCCACCAGTTCACATTAGCAACAGCAACACAATGGCAATGAACAAAGCCCAAAGCGGCACACACAAACCAATGTGGATGATGTGTCCCTGGCTGTCCAGCATAATGTTGCCGTTGTGTCGGTCTTTGATCTGCAGCAGGAAGACCAACAGGCTGTAGGCAGCCATGCTGCGGATGAAGTTGTACCGCGCCTGCACACACACACACACACACACACACACACACACACACACACACACACACACACAGACAGACACACAGACACAAACACACACAGACAGAGTTGTAAAATGCACTGTAAACCCGTTAGGAACATGCTTGTACCTTTCCGGACTTGGGTCACACGGTGACCCAAGTCCGGCCCTCAAGTCCGGCAAACAGCAAACATTAGGACACGGGGTGTGGTACCTTCTGGAAGGCCAGTGTGGACTCGTCCCCGTACTGGTTCCTGAAGTAGTCGTACATGCCAAAGTCAGTCTGCCGCCCCAGCTGGTCCCGAGACTTGCAGTCGGGGATGCACTCGATCACGCCACACTGCAGTCAATCAAAACCCATCAGTCGAACATGAAATAGACAACAAACAAGTGTGTGTGTGTTGACATGTTGGTTTGAAACAGTCAATTGTATAAAAAAAATTGCAATGTACTTGACAAAGGAATGAGGAAAGGAAAATAGTTTTGATTATTCGGGGAAAAACATTTTAAAAGCATTTTACATTTGCTTATAGCTGTAATACTGTAAAGCTACCAGTGTTCATTTTGGACCGTTTTTCTCTTTGGCCCCCTACTGGTCCAAACTAATACTGCTAGTGGTGTGGTGTGGTCGGGCTGGGTGCAGGCGACTCACCCCCGGGGCGGTGGCCACCACTCTGTAGGGGAACACGTAGAGGTCCAGTCCCACCAGCTGGAAGATGTTCTTGAACAGTCCGATGATCTGGAGGGCCAGCATGTCCTGAGGGAGGAGGGGGGGGCGGGGCACCGGCGTCAGAGACAAGAGACACAGACAGATGGCCAGATAGACATAGAGGCCGACAGAGACAGAGAGCGAGTGAGCCGGACAGACAGACAAGAGATATAGACAGAGGGACAGACAGAGGGAGACAGACAGACAGACCAGGAAGACATCCAGAGACACACCTGTCTGCAGTCATCTCCCACTTTAAAGATGGCCGCCTGCCAGACGATCCGCTTGGCCTCGTCTTCGCTCTTGGCCTCGTCCATAGAGTCGGAGCTGCACAGAAGACCTGTGGACAACGCAGCAGGGTCACCTCAGGTTACCACGTCCGCCTCACCTCTGAACACCCCCGATCTATGGCTGTATCATTCGAACTGACATGATTCCGTTACGTCATTACAACTCAGATTATGCACCTTCTTTTTCCAGCTCGCTGACTCCACACCGTCGCACTTTGAATCTGGCGAGGTAGGGCGCTTTGGCCGCGCTGCAGAGACACCACACACAGAGTCAGGGCTTTTTACTCAATGCATGACCGGATCAAATATAAAAGGACAGCCGGTCCGGGTGCTGCCTTTGTGATGGGAGGTATAAGCCAATGGGGAGCTTGGGTGTACCTCTGCAGTGGGGTCCCGGACTTGTAGTCTATGTCTAGGACAATGGCCTCTGGGTTACTGGGCAGATAACAACCCGGCTGGACCTTGATCTCCGCCATGGCCTTCAGGCAGGCCCTCTTCCTCTCGTCGCCCTTTGGGTAGGGTCTGCCGAGGACACGCGGTTACAGAGACAGAGGGTGAGGGATCACACAGTTTCCACAACAACATCAACATTTCCATGTGAGCCTTCACCTGTTGGCTTAGGTTAGCATGCATGAGTATCTCATCTAATGAGTCGCCCGCTGTTATTCACACTCAAGCGCAAGAACACGAACACACGCACACACACTGGGAGTGTTGCGCCACCGGAGGGTAAAGTAATAAAGCGGAGAGGAGTCACAGGGGAGATGACGCGAGGATTGCTCTTCCCCTGGACGCTTGCGATTAGCCGTTCATTAGCACTGTCGTTGGCTCGCGGGGGACTTTTACTTTGACGTGGCCGCTGAACAAACAGCTCTGAGCAGGCACATGTCAGAACAAGGTGCGCCCACCAAGGAGTGGGTGCTAAACACAGTGACACGGTCACAACATCAACACACTAGTTGGACAGGTGCTCCTGGGAAGCCTAGGGTCGTCTTCCAGGCCAATAGATAATCAGAGAGACAATTTGACCAAATGAACAGCAGAGGGATTTGCAGAGGATGATTCACTAGGGAACGTAATCAGGGACGGGAAGAATACATTAGGACCCAGCAGGGAGGGGGGGGGGGGGGACTTTGTTAGCAACTCATTAACACCTTGTAGACTACCTGGAGGATACAATTATTCATTATTTGCAATCAATGGAATCATGCTTGCGTGTGAGTCTGTCTAAGTTATACTTTAGAAAGGAAAGGCAGGACAAAAAATGATTTATTCGATGAGCCAGCGGGCCTACTTGATGAGGGCCGAGACGTTTGTGATCTCGTTGAAGAAGTCAAACTCTCGCTGGTAGAAGTCCTTGGCAGGGCCTGACAGAGAGCCTGTGATC
Organism: Gadus macrocephalus; assembly: GCF_031168955.1. Lineage (NCBI taxonomy): Eukaryota > Metazoa > Chordata > Actinopteri > Gadiformes > Gadidae > Gadus > Gadus macrocephalus. The sequence goes on from NC_082387.1 coordinate 15,259,166, forward strand.
TCCTCCACCATCTCCTCCAGCAGCTCCCCTATGTCAGCTAACACACACACACACACACACACACACACACAAAATTAATCAAGACAGCGATAGTAACAACAAGGACACTTTAATTTAGTTGTCTAACACATATTTTACAGGCTATTATGTGTTACGAAGGATAACCGATGCAAATTCAAATAGAGACAGCATCATCCCCGGTGAAACCTGGTTCACTCTGATTAAAGGTTCCTGATTCGCTCAAATGAGTGGCAGGTGATGAGGTAAAATATGACCTCACCTGTTAATATTTATAAGCAATCGGAATTGTGGTCACAGCCATTTGGATTAAACGTTAAGTTTCTCTTAAAACCCACAAAACCCCAGTTTCTGGAGGCAGTAAAGTGCCCCTCTCCAACAGCTGAATAGTGACCTCTAAAGCCCAGGAAATGGTCACGTGGATGGCTGGAGCAGTGTTGACAATAAATAGGCTTTATCGTATGAATACAGCACTGCGTTCTCCTCTTTAACCAGTCATCAAGAGCAGTCATCATTAGTGGCCGTGGCCATCCACTGCTGCCAATGCTAGCCTGGCTGGCATCACTAGCTAGGGCTGTACTGTATGACCAGAGGGTCCCACACAAGCTAACTTTATTGTTCACACACCTCAGCAGTGGCTCAACTAGTCTAGCGGCTTGAATGGTGTGAGGGAGGGCGACAGAGAGAGGGAAAGATGAATAGAATCAAGAGAAAGGGAGGGAAAAGGAAAGGGGGTCTTGTCTGGCTCAACTGGTAAAGCCAGGCATTAACACTGCTAGGGTTAGGCGTTTGATTCCCGCATGGGTCACCCATGCGAAGAACACGTGCGCTCAAGGAGCTGCAAGACGCTGTGGATAAAAGCGTCCACCGCATAGCATACACAAAACAGGTTGAGAATTATAAAGAGAAAGACGGACACACACACACACACACACACACACACACACACACACACACACACACACACACACACACACACACACACACACACACACACACACACACACACACACACACACACACACACACACACACACACACACACAGAGACCGAGACATAGAGAGACAGAGAGACACAGAGAGAGAGAGACAGAGAGAGAGGGATTCCTCACGATCTTTGTGGTGCGCCTCCTCGTCCAGGTAGATGTTGGTCTTCATGTTCCAGATGAATTGGTGGGCCAGCAGCTGGGAGGTCTGGGCGGCCCACAGGATGTACTCCCTCACGTAGCCCATCTGGGGACACAGCACCCAGAAGGAAGACTCAGTGAGGGCGGACAGGGGGAGACATGGTGTCTGGGGTAGAGTGGGCAGAACGAAACCAAAGAGCTTACCTTGTCATAACGGAGGGCCTGGACGATTTGAGGGATGTAGAACAAAATGGCATCCTAAGTGGGAGGGGGAAACGGTACATGAGAGAGGGAATAACACCGGGCTTAGAGGCAATGTACACCATGGCTTGTGATTGTGTGCTCACACTGGGGATGGTTCCCAACCTTTTTTGGGTCATTCCCTTTGTCAATAAGTGCTAGTTAGCTCGCGGCCACGAAGTACGAATATTTTTTGAATACAAAAAATACATACCATATAAAGACATGTATATATCCTTACCAGACCTTGCAAACCTATACAAATGTTTCTTATAAATTAACATATAAAAACGCGTCAGTAAGTCAGCCCCCCCCCCCCCCCCGCCCCCTAATACAGTCAGCGTGGTAAGTGGTTACCGGCGGGAAGGAGCGCAGCACTTTGACCCCGTACTGGGCCGTGAGCGGGTGGGGGGGGTACATGGAGGAGAAGTAGGAGAGGCCGGTGGGGGGGTCGGCCGGCGCCCAGCACAGGATGTGGCTCAGGTCCGGGGAGTCGGCGTCGATGGTGTGCCAGGTGACCAGGAACTACCAGACACACACACACGGAGGAATCAGAGAGAGTGGTGAGAGAGAAGGGGCTACCGGGTACAGGGTGGGGGGGCTGGATTAATGAACATGTCCACATCAAACCCTAGCATCGGGCTCACGACGGCCCCCCGTGTCTCCATTGGATGCGTACGACAGTGACCCCCGGTACATCAGCCAGAGGTCACGACTCCGCAATCGCTAACTAGGCCCCCAGAGGGAAGCCTGGGCGTTCATTAGCCGCTAAAAGGCCTGAAACAAACACGCCGCGAGATGTCAAGGAGGATAAACATGCAGATCATAACATCCTCGGGGGACCGATCTGTTCCAGCCCCCCCCCCCCGCCCCAAGAACGGGAGGAGAGGAGAGCATCATTAAGGGTCTAGCCAGGCAGCACTAAAGAGCAGAGACGGCAGAATGCTACAGAGGGAGGTGGTTGACTTCAACAACAAACACAGAACGACCTCGGGAGAATGGGATGCACACAGGGGTAAAGACTTATTAGAAACTTAATGCGTCGTTTAAAAGGCTGCAAGAGATTTTAAACTCTGGCGCTAACTTCTGGTGCAATTCTCTGCTTAGTTTGCCATTTCAAAACTTCAAGAGGATTTACAGAAAGGAATACAGGGTGAATAAGTACTGATAGGATACCATTTTAGCTGTAGTCCTAATGTTAAAGCTTCAGTTCATTCCTACCTTATGCAAATTAAACTCAAGGCATAGATTTATAAAGAGTGCTTTGAGACATCTGGTACCCAGGGAACAATACACAATACACAGGTTTTAGTTTGAGCTGTTGGCTTGAAGCCCACACCTTGAGCACCTATTTACCCAAACCATGAGGAGGCCTTTTCTCTTCCTTTTTATAATTATATTCTTGGGGAACAACTCTGTCTGAAACCGTCTAATTAGAGAAACGGCAGGTATATGACCGCATGTATTTAACGTTCAAAAGGTCAAAGGTCAGCAGAATGGTAGCAGCGCACCTTGACAGCCTCAGGAACGTCACACACCGCGGACGGGTCCATGCGCACCAGGCGGGTGACCTCCGACACGATAGCCTCCGTGTTCTTAAACCTGGAGGGGTCAGTCACAACAAGACGAGGTCACCCAGGTGCATGCTGGGGCCTGGATCTCTCACTTCTGGGATATTTGCCCAATAAGAAATAAAATGCTGCAAGATTGTGTATAAACTTCTGTTTACCAGTACCCGCCTAGGCTTTTACTGCAAAACAATGGGGACGTTAAGTCAGTCAGTCAGTCCCTCTGTCAGTCAGTCAGTCCCTCTGTCAGTCAGTTAGTCCCTCTGTCAGTCAGTCAGTCCCTCTGTCACTCAGTTAGTCCCACTGTCAGTCAGTCCCTGTCAGTCAGTCAGTCCCTCTGTCAGTCAGTCAGTCCATTCAGTCAGTCATGTCATTCATTCCCTCTGTCAGTCTGTCAGCCAGTCAGTCATGTCATTCAGTCCCTCAGTCAGCGACTAAGAGACTAAAAGAGACAGTCAGTCGGTGAGTTATCAACTTCCTCCAGGCTCCCATTGTATATGCCCGGCCAAAATAGAGGAAGTTATCGTCTCTGACTGCAGACGAGCGCTCCGCCCGACGACAGGACGCCTCCCGCCTCCCCCTACCTGGCGGGCAGCTGCAGGGCCAGGTAGGGCGCGATGCTCCAGGCCAGGTTGACGTTGTCCTTCCACTGCTTCTCCGTGAGGCTGATGTACTTGGACCTCCAGTTGGCGATGCTGGTCTCCACCGACTGCTCCGTGGCGATGAGCAGCTCCGGGGTGGACAGCGGGTTGTACCACGTGGTCAGCCGCTCGATCTCACTGGCCTGGGGGGGGGGCGGAGAGGGGGGAGAAGGACACCGTCACCTTCGACTGAACGGGTGGTCCTTTAACGTGCATGCAGTCCAACCACCTATAAATGAAACATGTCGCAGTGTGTGTGTGTGTGTGTGTGTGTGTGTGTGTGTGTGTGTGTGTGTGTGTGTGTGTGTGTGTGTGTGTGTGTGTGTGTGTGTGTGTGTGTGTGTGTGTGTGTGTGTGTGTGTGTGTGTGTGTGTGTGTGTGTGTGTGTGTGTGCGCGCGCGTACCAGTAGGGCCAGCAGAAGAATCCTGCGTTTCATATAATACTTGTGAAGCTGAGATCCTCTGTTGCTCTTCTTTGACATTCCTAAAAACAGACCAGGAATAACATTGAACACCGCCACTACATCAACACAATTTAATGTCACATCGGTCATGTGGTCTATTTTTCTTTCTGGAATCTTTTCAGAGGAACTTTCAGAGGGCAGTTCATTTCGTCTGAGATTTTCCCCACAGTGGGGGACAAAAGTGGACCGGAATAAAATGACTAAAAATATTTCATATATTTCTGAATTAAGTAAATATCTGCAACAGTGCGGCTTGTTTCACGGTTCCACCAGCATTGAATTATAATTAAACTCACCGCTCTCTTGGTTCCATCTCGGTTCTACACACGAGCTGGGTGGGGGGGAGGGAACTGAAAGTGGTAATCCACACTGGGTTCCTTCCCCAAACCAGCTCCAGTTTAGAACCAAAATGGCCACTAGGGTGAACACTACAGAACCGAGCGAGACTCGTACCCGACTTCTTGGATATGGTGGACATCCCGGAGGACAGGGGGTAGGTGTTGATCCACCCCTGGGCCACCGCCTGCTGCCGCTGGCCCACGGCCGCGTCCAGGCTGTTGCGGCTGTCCGTCACCGTCATCACAGACAGGCTGTTCACAGACATGTCCTGTGGGTCTGGGCAAAGAAGGAAAAGGGCCCCCGTTAAAACCCGACGTTCCATCCGTCCGTCCATCTATGCCCCACCTCACGGAAATCATTGCAGGGATTTCTGCAGCCGTGGTCTTTGAAGTGGTGTGATAAGAGGAAGACATTTGACCAACTTGGTGCATTTAAAGTCATTTCATAGTTCTGACTACGTTTCTTTTTTTTTTTTGAAGATACTGAATATCACACAAAAGCCTTTGGACCTTAGGGGGTACAACTACAAGGGGAAAAAGCTTTGTGATCACAGTGGTGGAGGTCCCCCCTTTCTACATCCACCATGGCTCATTCCGCCCTGCCGAGTGGTCCGCTGGGCTGTACCTGGGGGCACCAACTGGCTGGCCGCCAGGTACTTCTTGTCCGACAGCAGGTTGGCGTAGAACTTGATCATGATGCTGATGTCCTCCCGGAGCCTCTTCTCCGTCTGGGTGGGGAACTTGGGAGTCACGCTGAACGGCAAAAGAGAGGGGGTACGGAGGTCAGCGACGTGGACGGCTAACAACATGGGGGGGATGGGCGGTCGACAACGGGGGAACAGGTATCCCGTTTGTGTGGCGGTTGTGTTACGCGACGCGAGTCATACCAGAAGTAGTCGAAGGCCGTCGAGTAGATCTTCTCCCGCAGGACGTTCCTGACGGTGGCGTTGGTCAGGACGTCGGCGTGCAGAACGGTCAGGCCAAGCGTCAGCAGCCTGCATGGAGGGATACAGGGTTGATCCGATATACATGAGGATCGCTCTTTATCACTCCCGTTGTTGACATTGAGCGTCTCATGTTCACCACTGTCAAGAGTGAAACACGGTTACCTGTATCTCGAACCAATGGCGGCCACGTGTCTGTTGAGGCTACTCTTGGCCCCTCCCACGCTGAGTGATAGAGACCGTTTTAGGATGGAGGTGAAGATCTCCACCTGGTCCGCACTGCTGTACTTGGCGATCTCAAACCTCTGCACCAGGAACTGCACATGAAGACACGGGGAGAGGGAGAGTAAATAGGGGGACATTTACAAATGAATATGGTATGGTAAAGTAATAGGGGCTTTTATTTTGGTAGAAATTCAGACCTCTGTCCACAGGAAGTGAGGGGTGACGTCGGGGGGGCAGGGGGCAGGCTGGCTCTCTTCGGAGGCGGCCAGAGGGTCGGCCTCCACCTTGGCCTCGGAGAAGAGGCCCATCTTGAGCTCTGCCGTCATCTGCCAAGCACCCGCCATCTCACGCATGAACTAATGGGAGAGGAACAGGGGAGAGTACGACACAATAAGGGCATGTATGAGAGTATGGGGAGGACTAATACTATACATTAAGGGTATGTATGAGTATGGGGAGGACTAATACCATACATTAAGGGTATGTATGAGAGTATTTGGAGGTCTAATACTATACATTAAGGGGATGTATTAGAGAAGAGGGGAGTACTTATACTTCACATTATGAGTACACAATGAGAGTATAACGGAGGACTAATACCTCACATTAAGAGCACGGTATGAGAGTAGAGGGGAGGACTAATACTTCACATTAAGGGTACTGAATGAGAGTATAAGGGAGAACTAATAATTGACATTAAGAGTACTGAATGAGAGTATAAGAAAGAACTTATACTTCACATTAAGAGTACGGTATGAGAGACGAGGGGAGGACTGATACTTCACATTAAGAGTACTGAATATGAGTAGCGAGGAGGACCAATACCACCCATTAAGAGTAAGTCTTTACATGAACTGTAGAAGAGTGTAGAACTGTGTAGAAGAGCAGAGATGTGCAGAGTTACGAATGAGGCAGCACCCTACATCTTTGTTTGAAATATTTTATCAGAACTACTACTGCATGGTATTTACTCTATACATTGACCTTTACCGCTGCTGCACCATATCGAAAACAAGTTGTGGTGCTGCTGCAGCACAACACAACATGAATAAACAACAACACAACACAACTTGGGCTGTCGTAGACACACGTACCGGCACCTCCACTCCGTTGCGGGCCGCCAGAAGCCACTCCCAGCATGCAATAGCCGTCTCCATGCCGTGCTCAGTAAACATCTTCAGGGGAGACCAGCACAGATGGTGCAGTAGCTGGGGATCGCAGTCTGAACACAAGCAAGACAACAGATGGATAGAAATATAATAACTGACTAATAACTCCACCTTGCTATTTATATTAAATTAAGGGAATGCACTGGGATCAACTGGAACGCAACGCGCCTTTGGTGGTGATCAGCAGGGCGGCCATCTTGAACATGGCCTGTGTGAACTCTTCAGGGTTCTGGTTGGCCAGGGCGAGGCTCATCTGATGGACCATCAGCTTGCTCAGGTCAGCCTGGCTGTGCGTGGCCTCCGAGAACTGAATCATACCAGCCACCTATGGATCCACACACGCATGAAGTCAAAGAAGAAGCAATCTTATCATTTTGACTTGTTTATTTTGGTATTATTATTTTTTTTCATTTTCCCCAACTACTGCTGTCAATTTAGATATCTGCTCATACATCGATGAGAGACCTTGAAAATTACATTTGGTTTCATGTGATTCAGCTGTTGAACAAAGTTTGCCAATAATCGGAAGTAACTTTTATGGCCTCTGAGAACTTGTTGACTGGTCTGGGTTAAATAAAACGCTAACCAGCAAAAATACAATATGTTGCCTGTAACGGGCAGCTTTTGTTACTTTTGCACAATGCCATTTTTTTTTTCGAGGATCCAATCAAAAACACCACCTACATGATACTGCATGCCATTAACCATTTTAAATGCAGTCCGAACGCAGCTGCACATCATCTCTACTCTTAGAAACACCCATCACCTCTCCTGTGTAGCGGTTGCGTAGGTTGAGGGAGGCCATGAAGTTGGAGTAGTCCTTCTTCACGCACGCCGGCCTCTCGGTCAGCTGAGTGCTCTACAGAGGAACATAGTCAACACATAGCAGGGTGTACCATGAGACCCGCTAGACTGACATTAGCTTATTGTGCCTGAGCGCTGTCTTGTTGTTGTTGTGGTGGCTGTTGTTGCAGTTCGTTTGAATGTGGGAGGGACCAACCTGAGGGAAAGCAGCCTAAAGTTTGCCACGGGCCGCCAGCACCACCAGCACAACCAGTTAGCCAAATGGGCAACCAGCCAAAGCAAACCACCAGGCCATTGCAGGTAAGTTACGAGGCAACCAGCGCATCAGCAAACCGCAGCCAAGCAACCAGGAGGTGGTTTCGTTGCAGTTTTAATAAAGACAAAATACAACAGATGCAGCAAATGAAAAGACGGACAAAGCAGGATGAATGACACAAAGAACAGACAAGGTGACGGCGGGACGGGTTTGCAAGCGCACATGGATACACGGTGGATCTAGAATCCATGCACGCATTTACAATGCTGCGCAAATATATGCATTACAAAAACAAACGTGACTATGACACACATTTAAGCACGTAAACAATGTGAACGAAATTAAGAGTTGACAACAATTTGTGTTCCAAAACATAGAAGCACTATGGCACACTCATTATGTGTTATAACATTAATGATGAATATAAAAGTGTAAATTTTTTTTTTTATTAATACCTAGCCCTACTCACCTCTTAAGATAGTCAGTCGGATCGGTTCATAATGTGTGTGTTTGAGGGTGTGTGTGTTAAACTCACTCCAAGAGTGGTGCTCTGTCGGTTGTAGCCAGCAAAGTGTAGGATGCTCTCAGTGGCCATGGCCAGGCCTGTGTGCTGGGACAGCCCTGACACCCAGTTGTGGTGCTTGTTCAAGTACTCCTGCACACACACACACCAAAAAAATATCAAAAAACTAAACTAAATATATAGCTTCAGATAACTACACAACACAAGAGTATATTAAGTATATTAAATAGTATATTAAAGTATATTAAAATACTGAAGAGTGACCTGGAGATGGGACTTGGTGACTGAAGGAGCCCATTTCATGGCTTCCTTTAAGATCTCACCACAGCGCGCAGCAAAGTCCTTCACAATGCTCTGAGGAGACAGAATAACATGCATGTGTGTTCACAAGTAGCACAGAACCTAGACCTAGAAAATGGCAACATTCATTTCGTTAATTTCCATCTCTCTCCCTAACCCCAAATATGAAAGTTCCTCAGCAAATCTTACCCAAAAAATTAGAAATATGTGATAAAATTCCATGCTCAACAAACGATATTAAAGAAAAAAATCTCTGCATTAACCCAATACTCAATATGGCACAGCGAGTTACAGATGTAAACAAAATTAAACTAGCGATGGCCTACTGTCCTCTAGTGGTGACAAGTGTAATTGCAGGAAGACCCACCTCTCTGGCCTCATACGTGTCGGGGACCGTGATCCTGTGTGGAGTGTCAGGGATGTCATAGTAAGGCTGATCCTTGTGAATGTCCTACACAATTAAACAAATATATTATAATAAATGAAACACCAGCAACAAATTACATCTTTGTCAATTCAAGCTCTATTTTTCTCTATCGCTAAGACAAATTATCATTATTTTTATTATACAAGTTGGATGAACCACAAAAGGTTAGGGGCAAGGCTTGCTCATTGATTGACTGGTTTGATGAAACTGAATCGGACTGGAAGATGTGCTGGTTAGAATGTTATTAGAAGTAGTTACAGTAGCAACGATTCCCTCTTTCAAATGGTCACTCGATATTTCAGTCACTTTACGCTTAGGTTTGTCCGCCGCTGCATCACTGGAACACTTACAGCACTCAGAGACAACGACAGAGTCTGCAGAATGTCCAGCATGGTCTTCAGGACACGCCCGCTCCACAGCAGGTGTGGGAACCTGACAGTGGAAACAGTGACAGGTCAGTCGGGACAGGAACCACAACAAAAGCAACACGAGGGAACATAAGGGATGGTTTTGCCGGTAACACATACATCTCAGCCAAGCCGGAAAGGTATTTGTCGGCCACTCTGCGGATCCTCTTGTGAGTGTGGTTGAAGTTGACCAATAGGAATTGGGCATGTCGCTCCAGCTCCTCCTCATGTTCTTTGGTCTTGGGCTAAAAAGACATTACAATGATTTTTTTTGTAATGAAACAAACCAACAACCGCTTACAATTATTGAACTATTTCTATTCACGAATACAACATGACAAAACTAAACAGGGTGTGATGGAACTGACATTTCAACTGAATTATTCCCACTGATGAACTCCCAAATGTAGACTCCCTTCCATTGCACATACCTTCTCAGCCATCATCTGGAGGAAGACATCAAACACCTTGTCGCCGACGCAGATGACACACTGCATCATGCCTGAAGAAAGCATTGTGTTAAACACAAAAACAAAGATGACATAACTATGCCGTTCATGTTTGTAAACAGGTTTCCAAAGTCCTCACCAGATTTGTCCTTTTGAATGGCTTTGTCTTCGTAGTACCTAAACATGACCTGAAAGCGGTCAGCGTCGTTGGAACGCAGCATCCTGAAGTTCGGCCAAAGTGGGACAAAAGTAAGATAATATATATAATATACGTGCTTGGACAATGAAAAAGGGGGGGGGGGACGACGACGACTGACTGACTCCGCCTTCAGTTCCCTGGCACCTGGCTGGTGTTTAGAACCAAGATGGCAGCTAGGGGAAAAAGGCCCAGTGAAACGGATGGATAAAGCACTAAGAAACTGTTTTGTATGTGAGCTGACCTCATGTACTCAAGTCGGTAGACCGATAGCAGGTAGGTCGACATGGCAAAGTCCAGCTTGTTGATGAGGGTGGAGCCTTCCGGAGACGGGTCAAGTAGATTAATGATGGTGGAGCGAAGCTCACTCAGCTCCGCCTTAACACAGGTTAGATCAGAATAGAAAAGGTTAGCAGCGTGCAGGTGTGTTTTGTGCCAACATGGCACGACATTTCCCTTCTATTCAAATGACCGGACGAATACTTGAGAAAACACAGGCCTCCTCTTGAGTAGCATCACACATGTTCTTTATGAGTCAGTACCTGTGTGACAGTGTCGTTTTTCAGAGCAGAGTTGTACTGCAGTTCTGAGCGGAGTGGTTCGCCGCTGGGGAAGGTGAGAAGCGGAGATTTGGTGGCGATCTCACACACCCCTTCGTACCACTCCTCTGGCCAAAGGCCTGGGGGAGAGAACACAGGTTGTGAGAGGTGCCACATCTGTACTCTGTGTAAACCTGCTCCGCAGGGAGCATCACAAGAAGGTTTCTGTCCTACAAAACAATTCATGTGCAAGCAATGTGCATACAACGATGTTATCATCTATGTATACATGTATACATTATGTACACATATCATTTCCGGTGGCAGTGTAGGACCTTCCATTCATTTTTATGGCATTGTATTGTACTTTTTAAAATAAAGTCTGTATTTCATTCAAGGATATTTAGTTAGTTGTGGCTTTTTTATTTTAAGTTCCACCCACTGACCACTAGGTTGTACTAGACTATTTAAAAATAGCTTTTGTAATTCAATAATATAGTAAGTCGTTATATATCAAATCGAAATCCGATGATTTTTCTCAATTGACAACCAACAATAGCATACTGATCTTAGAGTCCGATTTTTGGCAGATGCCTGACAAGGTGTGTAAGAAGAGTACTTCAACACTTCAGAGTTCAATACGGTAATTAAACATTTGAAAGTATAAACAATTCTTAAATAAATATAAAAACATCAAATTAGGGGGCGCAGTTGAATGCAATGCTGCCAACATGGCATGATGAAAAGGCAAGAAAGGACTGCCATTGTTCAGTTGGCTGTTAGCTTCACCTGAGCCCTCCACAGCAAAGCCCATGACCACTGAGTACAGCCAGAAATCACGGAACAGCTTCTGGAGGCGGGGCTTGGCTTCTTTGATTGGCGGAAGTCTTCTGGTCAACTGAGGATTGGAGATGCAAAGGGTGGAAAACATTAACAGAAAGACAATCAATCAGAAAATATAGCTAAAATGAAAACCTACCTATATCTATCCATTTTGCTAAAGTGCCATCAATTAAATGGTAGTACTTTTTTTTTTTCATTTCTTTCACCAATATCCCTTCTGATAAGAATCCAGAGAATGAGCTTGTGTGATTATGTGCTTCATGAAGAGTTAAGGATTTTTTAGTCTGTCACAGCACTTTTTGTCTGTTGTTTGAACTGGTCTTGTTTGTTCAGGAGCATTCCACATCAAAGTTCAGTTGCGGTGATCAACCACAAACATACAGAATCCACACAGTATTTCCACCACCAGACAAACCACAGGTAAGCCCGTCTTCATACAAAGTAAAAGAGAAATTGAACCCATGTAACGATAGATCAAATGATATGTTTAATTAATGGATGTTAATTCAGTCTCGTGTGTCGATACATGGATTTAAGTCTAAAGCATTGAGGGAGGATGTACTTTGTTTTATATGCATATCGTTTTTTAAAACATTACAATTCTTTATATTAAATATCATGTATGCATCACCCAGCTACTTTGCTCTATACTGCTCTGCTTTCATTTCGTGCCCCGGTTTATGTTCAGCATGTGGCTCTTCACGGTAATCTCGGCTGCCTGGCTGCTGGCTAGCCCAGCTCAGGCTGGCATAAAAGAGATGGGCTCTCACTTCAGTCAGCCCACCTCTGACCCCGACCCGAGGGGATTTGATCGGACCGGGCTTACAGACATGGGCGCCATCCCACCTGACTTCCACAAAGAGAACACGGTCACTAGCGACCTCCCGTACGACGGTTTCGACGACGACGACTACATCGACTTTGATCAAATCCTCGGCGAGGGCAGCGATGATTACAGGCAAGAATATCGATCAACAAATTCTTAAGAATAACAAAAAAAAACACAGCAGGCTCCATCGATATCTCAAGGCGGATGCTGTTTTAGCCCTGCATGTGATCCAAGCTTTCTGATGAGTGTGTGATATCTTTACAGTGAGGGGGATGAGATCGATGAGATTGCCACACCCGCTCCAGACATCGACATCTTCGCAGAGCCCTCCGACCCCAAGACGCGCCGCGCAAGGCTGCTGAGGCTGTTCCAAGGACGCTCGCGCCTCCAGCGCATCAACATGGTCAACGCCCACTTTGGCTTCAATCTCTACCGGAGCCTCCGTAACCACGTCAACCAAACCGACAACATCCTGCTGGCGCCCGCCGGCATCTCCATTGCCATGGCGATGGTTTCGCTAGGAGCGGGGTCTTCGACGCACGAGCAGCTCTACAACGCTCTTGGGTTCGCCGAATTCGTCAACGCGAGCCATCACTATGAAAACGCCACGGTGCACAAGCTCTTCAGGAAGCTGACCCATAGGCTTTTCCGGAGGAACTTTGGGTACACTTTGCGCTCTGTGAACAACGTCTACGTGAAGAAGGACGTCGTAGTGAAGGACGTGTTCCGGGCCGAAACCAAGGCCTTTTACTACGCAGAGCCCCAGTCAGTGGACTTCCGGGACCCCGCCTTCCTGACCAAGGCCAATCAGCGGATCTCTAAGATCACCAAAGGACTGATCAAGGAACCCCTCAAGGCTGTGGACCCCAACATGGTGTTGATGTTGCTGAACTACCTGTACTTCAAAGGTAGGCCACAAAGAGTCCACAGCAACTGTATAAGCACAGTGGGACGTTAAAGGGCGGCAGGTCCCAAGCTAGAGGATGCACAAATTGAGGATACGCAAAAGGGTCAGCAAGGATTATGTGCAGGGTTGCAGGCATTCTATCTCTATACATTTGTATGGATCACAATAGTGAACTTGATAGGTCCCAGAGACAGCACTGATAAGGTCAGGGACACATTGTACCATTTCAAACTGTGACTCAAAGTTGTCATTGCAAAGGCTGTAAAAGTGCGAAGTTTCGTAATATGTGATCATATTTGTTTAAACAAAACAGGTACCTGGGAGCAGAAGTTCCCCAAAGAGGCGACTCACTATCGGAACTTCCGGATTAATGAAAAGACCAATGTACGGGTGCCCATGATGAGTAATAAGGCTAACTACCAGGCAGCTGCTGACCATGAACTGGAGTGTGACATCCTGCAGGTTAGGCATTCAGCTGTTGTTAATGAGTTGAAAGGTGGCAAAGTATAACCTTGTAATGGGGACTTACCTAGCGCCCTAAGAGGGGAAGGAAACTGAATTCAGTATTCCAAATTTCACCACTAAGCTAGTGTTTTGAAACAAGATGGCTGGTAGGTGAATAAGGCCCATAGAGTATTTTAAAGTAAATACTCTATTGAAATTACTATATTGGGTCTGTTTTTATTTACTTTTTACAACAAAAAAAAAGTTGCCTGCCAATGATACAAATTTTAATTATTAACAGTGAACCATATTGATTTCAGCTCCCATACACAGGAAACATAAGCATGCTCATTGCCCTTCCCAACAAGATATCTGGTATGAGGGACTTGGAAAAGGAAATATCCCCTACTATAATCAACAAGTGGCTCAAAAACATGACCAATAGGTCAGTGGCGGACACCTAGTGCAAAAACATCCAATAACTACCTTCAAAACACACTGGATGGTGATGTTATGAGGTCTGCAAGCAAAGATTCACTTTTCTGTTCTCCCACTAGGACCCGTGAGGTGGTGCTTCCAAAGTTTAAACTTGAGCAGAACTACGATCTGATCTCCAATCTCAAGGAGATGGGTGTGACCGACTTGTTCCAGGAGAATGGAGACTTCTCTGGAATGACTGACCAAGAGGTTTCCATCAACTGGGTAAGTCCCGCCTCGGTTTACAACTTCTAAGACCAATCCCAACAGTCAGAAGTAAAGAAAAAAGTTAGGTGCTGGACAACCTCAGTACTTTGTGCTTTTCTTTGTATAATCTTCAGGCATTCTAAGATATGCGCACTGTCATCGTCATTGTGTCCCCCTCTCAGCTACAGCACCAGGGAACCATCACAGTGAATGAGGAGGGCACGGAGGCCGCAGCTCTGACCCAAGTGGGCTTCATGCCCCTGTCCACCCAGAACCGATTCGTGGTGGACCACCCCTTCCTGTTCCTCATCTATGAGCACCGCACAGACTGCCTTGTGTTCGTGGGCCGCGTGGTGGACCCTTCACAGAGCTAAGGCCCACCCTGACCCTTAGTTGCTCTGCCCTTCCTCCAGTGCCCCCCTCAAAACCCCTGTGTGTGTAGAGATCACCAGAAGGGGTCTTAATGAGTTGATAAATATTCAATGAATCTGGGGTAATATCTACACCAGACCGATTGTTATGGTATTATATCCAGAATGTCCTTTGCCAATCCTTTACTTACTAGGTCAAAGTGAATACAAAACCTGATTGATGATATCTTGCATCTGGGCATGTGCAATGGTGCCGTTATAATAATTTATAAGTATGCACAGTAAGCACAGCATAACTAAATCATGAATAACTAAATACCAAATTAACCAATAGGCGAAAAAGGTCAGGTTACATTTGTTAATCTACCCTTTTTTCTTTAAGAAGATTGATCTAGTTATCTCTTACAAATAAATAAATGATTGCATTGGAAATACAACTGCACACGATAAGTTACTTTAAACATGTTCTCTTTGTCATCTTTCATAAAATGTTATGTTTTAAATGGAAAATGTCAACACGATGCAACCCGACCAAATCGATGGGTAGGAACAACCCATCGATATTTTTGTCTAGAACAAATATTTGTCTGAAAAGTTAAATACTAACCAATACCCTTCCAGGTGTATTCGCTTCTATAACCTCTATAGTGTGAGATAAATCAGGGTTGTTTCGGAAGAGGGGTCCAACATCCATACTTACCACAGCTATGACTGGAATCAAGACCCCCAGGTTACCAGCACTGCCTGATGCCTGAGAAGCAATAAAGAAAGCAAACGTTTAAATTCAATTGTGTTTTTGCCATTCATATTTCTCTCCTCATGTTCCCATTGATGCACCTTAAGAGCCGGTCCCTTGTCCGACGCTCTCTCACTGGCCCTCTTTCCTTCCAGGCCCAACTGGACAAACAATTCCAGCAGGTTCACCATTAGCTCGTCCACTAGTGGCTCCCCCTGTAGGTTGGCTGCGATATTGGCAAGAGCATTTATCACCGCGAGGGAACAGTGCCTTGGGAAGAAAGAAGACCGGGTTGAAATACAAAGCCATGACCTTACATGATTAATAGTATACACAACGATGCATAGGGAAGGCGCATCCACATGCCAGCATTAAAAGTCATTTTTGGAAATGGGATGATATTGTATGCAGACCTATAGCCCTGGTCTCGGTAGTCTTTGGCTGAGTAGACCACAGAGCTGGCTTTCACACTGATCTGCTGGAACAGGTTCCACACTTCCTGGTAGATGTATTGCTACGGAGAAGAAGACACGGCAGAGAGGACAATGTGCGTCACGCCACAGGAATAGCACTAAATATAGACGTGTGTGTGTGTGTGTGTGTTTGTGTGTGCTACACTCACGTTTCCTGTGATGACCATGCAGCCCAGCTGGTCTATTATGAGCACGTCCAGCTGGGAGGGGGGCTGGCAGAACTTCTGCTGCAGGATCTGCAGGATGGGCTCCATGACCTTAGGAGTGTCCCTCAGAGCCACCGAGATGTGTCCCAGGGCCCGGATGGTGTGTTCCGGGATCAGGTGAGCATCCCTGGGACATAGCAGAAAATACTAGGCCTCAGATCAATGCAATGTACCCGTGCCCATACAAGGACCATGTGTATTAAAGCAATTGTATCAAATAAAAATAGAATCAATGAAAAGTAGAAAATGCGAGGTTAACAAATCTTTGTATTGCGTGAGTGAGTGAGTGAGTGAGTGAGTGAGTGAGTGAGTGAGTGAGTGAGTGAGTGAGTGAGTGAGTGAGTGAGTGAGTGAGTGAGTGAGTGAGTGGATATAGTGAAGAGATGGATAGGAATTATTCCAATCATTTACAACAAAAAGAGTTTACTTGTCATTCTCTTGCGAGATGTAGAGCCGGTTGGATAGGCTAGCTAGAAAAGCTTCCACGATGACAGCATCCATGGTGAGACCCGCTTTCAAACACCTGCACAGGTAAACAAAGTAGGAAATTCACATATTGTCACCACTGTGGTCACACTGTATAATACATATAATGCCTCACCTTAACCCACGTACACATTCATACAGGGTCATGTGGTTATTTTATTTACAGGTCAACTAATGTGCTTCACCATCCAAAGCACCCCTTATGAGAAAGAAAAGGGGTAAAATGTGCTGCCAATATTTGTTCTGGACAGGGCATTCAGGAGCAGTGTGCGAATGCTTAGAACGAACACCACTTATTTGCCTTGCTTCAAAATCAATTAATCACCAATTTGAGCAGCCAACGTTCAAACAGACATCCCCTCCGGCTGGGCCTAGCTCCCACCGTCCTGCCACTGACTAACTGAATGGAGAGCCAGTGCTTTGCAACAGACCTGCAAATGTTGTCAATGCAGATGTCCCGCAGCTGTTCGTACATCGAGGACTGGTCCTTTCTGTTCGATAGCATGGTGAAGGTTGACTGTGAATGCTCATTGGTCACGTTGATCCTAATTTCTCCTGTACCACCAAAACAAACAACACCATTAGCCACACCGAAGCACATCCAGAATAACAGCAGTGGATTTCAATTAGATTGGATGTCGGCCTTCTACAGAGGCACGGTAATCATTTTCTACGCAGTGCTTATATAAATAGTTATATAATAGGCTTCAGCTCTATGGGAAAGCAACTAGTGCCTGTTGGGAAACCACAATAGAAAATCAATAACATGAATTGCATTTCAGTCGTGTTTGCATGCTGTTGCCCCGTCGTTGAACCCCCAACTCTCGATCAATATTAGAAACATGTTGCTTCTGACAGCAACAGCACTTGACTGTGAATTACATCAGCATAATTTAATGACCCTATACATTCCTCCCACCGTGCAATTGGCCAGATTGACAAACCACAAACCGTTGACGAATGTGTGCATGCAATTCTTCAAAGCTGTGCAGTTGTTCAGCAAGCTTGCTATGGAGTAACTATGCCATTGATTACCATGAGAATTTTTCTTGGTAATGACAAATTGTATTCAAATCAATATCTACAAATATATAAATATCTATATCTACGCACACACACACACACACACACACACACACACACACACACACACACACACACACACACACACACACACACACACACACACACACACACACACACACACACACACACACACACACTTCCTTTAAGCCAATTGTGGATGTTGTATTATTTGTATAGTTGCACCTGCGTTGCTTTGGCTGTGGTACTTGAAGAGCTTAACCAGAACAGGGGAGGGGACCACTAGGAAGTCCCTGAGGGAGGTGGAGGCTGAGTGGGCCACCACTGGAAACCTCTCACACAGATGCCCCAGACCCTGGGAGACGGCAGAGAGAGAGGGTGACCGGAGTGGTACACGAAAGAAAAGTATTATGCAAACTAGTATTATGCAAACTAGCCCAACTATCCCATGCATTTATTGAGCTGTAATATAAAAGATTTGTAGAGATTGTTTAAAAGATCGTGTTTATATGCAATCAAATAAACATAGAATAAAACAAAAAAATAAACAACACATTTTGGGAGAAGGGTCACCACATTGACAAAAAAATAGAAGAAAAAGGGAAAAATACTGATTGAAAATATGAAGTGGAAACTAGAGTGAGGATCCGTTCCACGGTCTGGACAGGGAGCGTCACCTGGAGGCAACAGATGAGGAGAGGCATGTGAGCGATGATGATCTTGCTGGAGGTTTTGGACTGGAGCTTCTCGGAGAGTTTGGTGCACAGGTTCTCCGCCCCTGTGTAGATCGCCGGCGGGAATAAAGATCTGCCCGTCAGCATGGATACCAAACCCCCAAATCCCCCCCCCCCCTAGTCTAAATGTGACGTGACGCCTGCACCGTGGCCCGGCCCAGATCAATTACCCTGCTCGTCTTTGACCGCCCACACCATGAGGTCCACGCAGGCGGCGTTGGCCTGGCAACGGAGCTTTAGCGAGCTGGCCTCCCCGTGCGTGCTCCCCGTGTCGTGCAGGACGCGCTGCAGCTCAGACTGGCTGCTGCTGAACTCCTCCAGGACAAAGTCGTGCACCTCGCGCACGAACGCCGCCTGCAGGGCTGAGTCACGACCGGACAGAGTACATTTAGTGTTCAAGTGGAACGCTATTGCCACAAAACTAATCCCAACTACATGGGTGGTGGACATGTATACTTTCGCTGATGTATCTATTTATAACACTTTATATTTATTGTACCATATGCCGCGAATTAACAGACCACAAAGTACATCGGTGTGCTGTGTTACCTTTCAAGTGGTAAAGGGTGTCTCTGAGCATTTTAAACACGCAGACATAGAGCGGGTCGCTGAAGGTTTTGTAATAGAGGTTGGTGCCTGGATTACTCTGCGGAATAAATAGAACACATAAATATCAGTTAAGTAAAAGGACATGCTGGGAGAAATTGTTCATGACTCCGCGACACAGTTAGCAGTACCCTACACACCTCGGTCACCTCCAGCATCGTAGCATCCATTGACTTTAGGAAGGACTCCGAAACGAAATCCTTCACCTGCGTAGGAAAGAAACCCAAATGTAGTAACTTATAGTTAAAGAAAGAAAGTAGTTCATTTGTTGGGTCATTTTCCCATTGACATTACCCCCCATATTTCAACCTTCCATGGCAGTTAGCATTATGATACTCATGACTTAACATTTTTAAAAGGGAGGATAATTTACCATGCTAAGAAGCTGTTTGAGCAACTGTACTGGCACCTCCAGCTCCTCTCCGCCTCCACCCAACAGCAGAGGAGACATGGAGAAACTGGAGCCGACTATGGTGAAGTACTGGTCCGGGTCTACTGGGCTACAGTCGGGGAAATAGGCACCTGAAAGGAAGGATAACATCAGGTGTGGCTATACAGAACATAGGCATGTGAAGATTTCTCAGTACATGAGGAAATAAATGGTGTCTATCTCACCTGCACAATGCGAGAGAGCAAAACACAAAACAAATCTAATGAATTGCATTCCAAAAAGATTTCTCATATTGTGTGAACATATCATATCATTGAAATAGCCCTTTTGGGGGCGGATTTAATACAGAACCTGCGGGGAGTGAGGAAGTGTTACCACGGCCCTACTTCTGTATTGTGTAATCAAAGTAGTGGGAGCTGAAGCTGGCACAGTGTTGAGAGAAAAACACATGATCACATAATCTGCAAGTTACAGTGGAGGCTGTACCTTCAAAGAGGTGGGGGCCAGGTGTTGTGGGGGAGCAGGGCGAATGACCTCCAGCGTCTGGACTGACCTATAATGGATGACAGAGAAGCAGTCGTCATCATTATCATTTCATATTTTCTCTTCATCCTATGGTCGCCTCTGAACACACTAAAGGAAAAGCGATACCTTCTCATTGCCTTCATACTCTTTGCATTTGTGGTGGAGAAACCTCAACCACCAATGCAAACACACACACATCCACTAACACCAGAGCAAGGTAAGCAATGTTTTGAATGTATGTTTGTCTTTTCTTCCCATATATTTTCCCGGGCAACTTTTTAAAATGTTTGGAAATACCTTATTTTTTTTATCAATGTTGGATTACAGATCAATATTCAATGACTCAAACGCATTTCGTATTTCGGAGGCGAAATGCACCGATCCCCCTGTTTGTCTCTGCCCCACACCCACACCCACACACCTGCGTGGAGACATCCAGGTGGGTGCCTGTGCGTCTGCGCAACGTGTCCGTCGGGCACACGGTCAGCAGTGACGAGGGCAGGATGGAGCGGAAGTCGTTGAAGGACCGCCGCCGCACGCCCTCCGTCTCCTCCGTCACCTGCCGGGGCTGCGGGGCGTCTCTGGGGAACAGCTTGGACAGCAGCGCCTCGTTGGTGCTGCTGTAGCGACCGAACGCACGCATCACACCGATGAGGCACGGGACAGTGTACCTGCACAGGTAAACTGTAGGGAGAAAGAGCAGGTCGTTTTGGTACTGATTCTGTGTTGGGCGGGCGTGTAGGTGTACGGATGCGTGTGTGTGTGTACCTTTATCGTGGTTTTCTGGGGTCTGACACATCGCCTGGAGACTCTGCATGACTTGCATGACAGCATCCAGAATCTGGTGTAGGAAATGCATGGAGCTTAATCACTGCAATTAGCTGCAGTAATAAGCTACAATTAGTTGCTCGAAAATAGAGCAGCCAGATGCATTGTGTTGTGTGCTATATTGAAAACAAGAGGCCTTCTACAGCGATGCCCAAAGCTCACCCACCTGCGGTCTGGAGTCCGGGTCATTCTGGGCCACATCGGACAACAGGGTTACAAGGCAGAAACTGAAGTTTTCCGCAACAGGAAGAGACTCTAAAGAGAAGAAGGGAAGACATCAATAGAGAGCTGACTGGATAAACTTGGAAAATGTGTAATTAAGTGATGAACGAGCCATTAATACCAAGCTCATTATATATGCATCTATGATTTAGCCAACTGAAGTGCAGAAATATTAGAATCAATGGAGCTGGGAGACGCAGGTTAAAAGGTATCAATATCCTTTTGATAAAGTGTCAGTATTAAACACATTTAAAGTAGATATCAAGCACCTGCCTGAGGCAACGGTTACACAAATTAAGGATTGCAGTAACAATAACATTAACTCCCAGGGAGGTGTCAGATTCTTAAGGGGACATTAAAATGAAAACATATTATTTATACAGCCAAACACATGAAAACAAAAGACTTAACCATTAAACATTCCCCTTACCCCTTCCTTTTTTCCCCAAGCTCTCCTCGATCCATTGGACCCGCGGTAGACCCTTCAGCAGGCCCAGTAAGTAGGAAACAAGTATGTCTTTGTGCTGCCAGAAGAAAAAAAAAAATCAAAACACTGCCCTTGTTTGCACAAGTCGATAATATTTTTCACTCATCCATTAATGAGCCTCATTCGGATACTACTACTAGCATTACTTTTATGAATTCTACATCTAATTCAAATGTGTTGTAAAGCTACTAAAAGGGATCACGTAATCCTCACATACCATCAGTAAGGTGTTATGCTTAGCCATTTTAATCATCAGCCTAATCTGATCAAGAGCATAAGATTACTGTGTAGCCTACGTGTACGGGTGTCTCTCTCTCTCTCTCTCTCTCTCTCTCTTCTGGAAGTGCAGCTTGTGACTTTACATTGCATGTTATGTACATCATACAAGTACTTTTTAACTGTTACTTACTAGTACTAAATTTACCGAAAACATGTTCTCTAAAATAAAATATACTTAATTAATCCCAGTAGACAGGAAATTCTAAATGTTTTACACACATACCGCTCGGTTACACAAAACAGTCCATCCCCTACCTGTAATTCCGATTCCACGAGGAACACAGCCAGCGCAATGACAGCATCTCTGCGTCTCACATCCAAGGTGAACACCCCTCGTACCTCTACTGGACACATGCATTGTAACTTTTGGACCTAGAGGAAGACATCACAGAAAGATTATGTTCATACTTAAAATACAATGTGTACATGAATATCCGTAGGATATTGCTTAATTGCGTAAATGTTCCTTCAAGGCCAAGATTCTATTATATTTCTTCCATGCAACATGTAGTCGCCGGTAGTCTAACCTGTTTGACTGCAGTGCGCAACGCTACTAGATTGGGGCACTATTTAAACCTTGAGTACCAACGATATTACACACACACTGTGTCTTCGTTTTCTCACAGGAATACAAATGACACCGCAACGTAAAACATCTATGTCATAGTACATACGATACACAACTGTCACACGTAGCCTGAACTTATTTTTTTCACGTCAGAAACGCTACCGCCTGTGCGGAAGAGAAGTGCGTTGAGTCTAAACAACCCTGTTGCTGTATATTACTGCAATCTGTCCTTTCTCGACTGATTTCTTCATTCTTCTTACCTTTTCAAGAGGCGCGGGACGGTGTACAGCTAATGAGCGGGCCAGTGATAGCACCGTGTTGAAATAAAAACCCCTCGTTCCACCTCCCAAAGCAGACATTGTAAGGTTTACCCCAGCATCGAGGCAAATTTACCGGGAGAGGAGCGATAATAAGGGGAGTGCTGGAGCTCTCGGTGGCCGTGGCGGGGCTAGTATCCCGCAGTACGGAAAGCCCCCTGGTACAATATTAGTACAGTTCGATTTTACGTAATGTAGTACTAAGCGTTCAATTTGACATTGATTTAAAAAGG
Organism: Gadus macrocephalus; assembly: GCF_031168955.1. Lineage (NCBI taxonomy): Eukaryota > Metazoa > Chordata > Actinopteri > Gadiformes > Gadidae > Gadus > Gadus macrocephalus. The sequence goes on from NC_082387.1 coordinate 15,282,014, forward strand.
CTTCATACTTTATACTTGAAAATTGGATAGTGTCTGATGAATACTGGGAGGTTTATTATAGTCGTTCGAGAGAAGCAATTGACAACAAGCAGTGACGTGACCGGAAGTGTTGGACGGAAGTGTCTCGTCGTCAGCTGATAGAGGATAGTTTCGGTCAAAGGTCTGTACTTTATGTTTTTTCTGTATCTTTGTGACATTTTATCTGAGGTGATATTGTTTATTTCAGTGCACTGTTGTGTATCGATTTGTGAGTCAGCGTTATGGGTGTGGTGGTTCCCTGCCATCAAAGTTAACACCGTTTGTGTTAGCTTCAAGCTAAAACAACCAGCTGCCCAGGGAGAGGATTTACATTTGTGTCATGCTCGGAGACAATGTTTTATCATTGTTTTACTTAAATTAAACGTGGACGTAGAGATCAATGTCATAGGTTTATTCCAATATTCAATCTTAACAATTCAGAGCGGGGTCAGCTGACTTTTGGCGGTAGGCGGGTCGGTCTACCGTTACCTAACCTTTCCTAGTATAATTTCCTAATCTTAGGTAGTGTTTATATCCTGCATATTAATTTGCAAGTTTGTGCAAAATAAAACGATTTCCTCCTGACGGCTTCCTGTCTGTTTCTTCCTAATCTGTGTTCAGATGGCTTTTCCCAAGTCCAGCAACCCGTTTGCAGATGATGATGAAGAAGAGGGAGCGTATGGGTCTAACGTTGGGGGAATCGATGAAAACGATAGAGGTTTGAGTGATGCTGAGAGGCGTCAAAGACACCTGCAGCAGGAGGTTATGCGCACAGCCAAGTCTGCGGTGGACAGCAGCCACCGGTCCGTTGCTCTCATCTACGATTCAGAGAAGATGGGTGTGGACACTGCAGAGGTATGGTACGAAACTAATCTGTGTAGCCAATATATATAATCTATTATAGAGAGAACAAGCCTCATGCGGCCTCGCCTTTTCTTTTTTTAGGAGCTGATGCGTCAGGGGGAGGCTCTGAAAAGGTCAGAGAAGATGGTAGACAACATGGAGGAAGACTTGAAGACCAGCCAGAGGCACATCAACGGCATCAAGAGTGTGTGGGGAGGTCTTGTGAATTACTTCAAGGCGAAGCCAGAAACCAAGCCACCGCCTGTGCAGAACAACTCGTACCAGGCCAGCGACAAGTAAGACTCAATCGCCTCCTCTTTAAGACATTACACAAGTTGATATATCTTTTTTGTAATATTTGTGATTTTATATTAATATATGAGATAAATGTGTGGGTTGTTTCCTAGCAACTGACTTGCATTCTAGTGTTGCACGGTATACTGATGCTAGAAAGGTATCACGATACCCTCAAGCAAAAAACAATACGATATGCTAATTTTTTTGTATTGATACTTTTATAAAATGTTTTAATACTTTGAACGAAAGGACTTGCACATAAACAAGCAGCATCAACTCTCAGTCATACTCCTTGCAGGCTACTGAGGCTAGTCAGTGGGCGTGCCCCTCAGCTCGCGCTCAGCTATAGCAGCAGCAGGCAATTCACTGAGCGAGTGAGAGTGAGACGTAACGAGATGGCAGTTAGGAAGCGCTTGCCGACAGTCCTCGGATTGTGGAGAAAAAAGACAGGAGAAGTGAAATATGGAGTTATTCTATATAACGGATCAGATGTGTCCATGTAAACGCGGCTATTGACACTTCTGATCCGATTAGATTTCTAATCACAATAGATCTATTCTTATCATGCAATCGGAATGTACTGTATATATGGCATTTACAAAAATGGTAAGCGTACGTCCGTATGTCTCTTACGCACAACCGTTATGTTGGTCTGGACTTATAGGATATATGTAAGCGATAAATGATGTACAGAACGCCAGTCATTATTGGGAAAATAAGCCCCGACAGGGCGAACCAGATGCGATGCGGAGGTGTCTTGCATCGCCCTGAAGGGTATTATTTTCGATAATGACCGGCGACGTTCGATACATTATCCAGCTAATTACACGGCTCCTTGCCAGAATGAAACATTGTCTTCACACGGTGTGTCTTTTTACAATTACCATTCGTAGTGTTGATCAGCAAAGAAATAGTCTGCCAAACACGTTGACGTCGCTTAGCAACCGGACACGCTAGGGTTGATAAGTTACCGGACTACTTGCGGAGTAACAAGAAAGACGTGAATTAGGCAAAAAATCCACTTTCCTTGACAGCGGTCTAGTTCGGTGTGCATAAAAGTACCAACGGAACAATTGCGAACTACTTCAGTTGCTGATGCCATCTCTCTAAGTTAAAAAGTAGCCGCACCCAGCCCAAACCAATCGGAATAAGTGTATACATGTCGATTATAGCGGACTACACCACCTCTTCTGTTCCGCAAGGAATTCTATTCCGATCAGAGAATTGTATTCCGATTGAGGCGTATTATATATATTAATACGCCTCAATCGGAATACATTCTCTGATCTGAAGAATTAATTTTTTTAACGTAATTTGCTAAAAAAGCAGGAAAGGACCAAACTGCTGAAAGTTAAACCATAGTGAGACCGAGCTGGCCCATTATTCATCTCTTTTCCAGATATTTTAGATTTTCACCGTGGCATCGGTTCAGTATCGAGTATCGAGGTATTTTCGGGCAGGTATAGTATCGAAGTCATAATTTTGGTATCGTGCAACACTATTGCATTCTATATTTTGTCAATTCTTAATATCCATTACCATGATGAAGTTTCCCTTTTACTACTCTTTCATATATACCACCCTGATCTAAGTTTTTTTTATTAGTATTATTAAAAAAAAAAAAATGCTAATCCCTGTTTTGCTCAAGTTTATCGCTCTCGCCAAGTCTCAGCCAACCTATCTTAAAAAAAATCGTTGCCAGAATTGTTTATTTCTTCTGAGTGCTTTGACATTGACTGCCCCTCCCTCCACAGGTTAGCCATGCTTATCTGTTTACATTTTGTTTCATATGTAGATTACAGAATGCCCTGTCCTCTAGTCGAGGACATGAAGATAAGTACCAGGCCAGTCACCCCAATCTCAGAAAGATCGATACAGCAGGTGAGGGGTTCATAGTACATGCACTTTCACTCTGTGTTAACCTTGGTAAAACCTAGGTCACATTAACATGTGTCTTTTCAAAAACAGGATTTGGAGCCTCTGCACCAGTAGACGACGACCCATCTGTACAGAACGGCCATCCTAGGAACCAGCATCTAAGGGCCGCTCATCAGACCCTGGACAATAACCTAGGTACGGAAAGCTCTTTCTCTTAAGATCTTTAAATGGTATTAAAATGGATATAGCCCGTTTAACGTGATGCATGTAGCTCTTATATTAAAGGTGACATATTATACCACCAGGTGTGTTCTGACATCACAAGTGGGCATATCCATCTATCTAGGTGAACACGCCCACTTGTGATGTCAGACGAGGCAGATTTTCAAAACGGCTTGTAACGGCTAAACACACTAACACCTGGTGGTATAATATCTCACCTTTGAAAACAGCCTAGTTTGACCCTAAAGCTCTTCTGTGTGTCCTCCTCAGATGATATGTCCCTGGGACTGAGCAGACTGAAGGGCTTGGGATTGGGTCTGCAGTCGGAGCTCGAGAGTCAAGACGACTCGCTAGATTCTCTGATGAACAAGGTCGATAAGATGGACCTGAAGATCAACAACACCAACCAACAAATCAAAAACTTAAAATAAAACTGACTTGCATACAAACTTTGAGAGACAGAAGTAGATGGCTTCTTTATTGCTGGGTATCAAAGCTGTCCATAGCAGAATGACGTAACTATTATTTTATATCAAAATGAATGAAATACACATTGTATTTGAGCTATTTAGCTTTTTTGCTTACATGGATCTTCCTTCTTTTTATTCGCTGCCTACTAACACAGGCGGTTTTGATGCCTAAAGCCCATCTGTCAGTTTTTATTGAACAGAATATTATTAAGTACATATGCATGTGTGTCTTATGACTACTCAATTGAGAACATTTACTCTAATTTTCATTGAAATGTTTTCAAACAAAATCAACTGATTGACCACATTTGATTGTGTTTCCATATTTTTGAAGGAGATATGTACAGAGACTATAGAAATGTGCTCATGCTCCAGCAGCAAGCAGTTACTAAATGACTACATGTATAACTGGTAGCCAGAACGTCGTCGCTGTCGACCCCAAATTGATTTTATCAAACAAGGAATCTTAACATGTTATGTTTTGCCTAATACATCTTGCCTTACTTAACTCTTTTATTTTGTTGTGCCTGCTATAAAAATCCTCCAAATGTTTTTTCCTTTCCCAATTTTGATTAGTTGTATTATTTTCTAGGGTCATTGAATCAACTTGACTTTTAGTGCATATCTTTTTAAGATGTATTTGTGACGTGAATAAGGATGTTTTTGAGGCAGATATAATGTGAACAGTGGGGCTGCATTCTGTGAATATAAAAAGTTGAATTTCATAATGAGACAAACACTTTAAATGACCTACAATAGGAGACTAGAGAAACCACTAACTTGCTCCAATTGAAGGATCTGCTGTTTGAAATCTATTAAATAACGTTAATCTAATTGTCTTTGTTTTATAACTGAACTACCAATATTTACAGATTAAAATTAACAACATTATATATATATAGATTAAAAAAAAGGTTATTCAGTAAAAAAAAATGATATAAGTTACATTTGCGAATGCAACTCTTGAGTTTGAAATTAATTGGTCAAAAGTTCCTCTAGGTGGCGCCCTAATCTCATTCTCAGTATGGAGCTATTTTTTATACTACTACCTTGAGTGATGATGTCTTGTCAAAATGAAGATTGCTCCTGTGAAGCATGGGCATTTCTATATAGATTTTGTACAAAATCCAAGATAATGCTATGAGATGATCTTGGCTGATCTAGTTTTTGCCTCTTTCTTTAAAAGTTTAGTTAAAATGTACACCTTACTGAGTCTCCACTGGTAACTACAACCCCACCAAACAGAGTTATCATAAGGAAGCCTCCTTTTTAAACAGAAGGCCCAACTGCCTTGTTTAGTCTTTATCTCTTCTTTGTGATCCAGGAGAATTAAAATGGCCACTACTTGATGGTAAGTTCTGTCATTAATTGCTCAATGGAGTCGGAAGACTGTGTTAAGCCCTGCAGTCTTCCAGCTGTGTTGCTGTATGTCGTCTGCATCCCGGTGCGGTGCGGTGGCAGCTATTCATTATCATTCCTCTGATATAGTCCAGCTGCTTCCACAGGGGAATGCACAGGCCCTCATTAGGAAGCACTAATTACAGTAGAGACCGGCAAATACACACTTGCACACAAAAAAAAACCGCACAGCATACACTAGCATAGTGTATCCATCCCTCTATCTATTTCTGTCTGTCTGTCTAGCAATCAGAAAAAAAAAGTTTGTTTCTTTTTGACAACCTGCATACCTGTCTGCCCCTCTGCTCTCTGTACATACAGAGAGCAGAGGAGCCATCTTATATAGGCCTACACCCATTATATGGTTGTGTATGTATCTACATACTTTAAAAGAAAACCCTAAAAAAAGAATATCATATATATACTTTGCATATATTAAGGCACAGGTCGATGCCGGAGTGCCGGCGTCAGTAAGCGGAAATGCGCTCTCCCTGTACGCCGGGCGCGGGGCTGGGCGGTCTTTGAACAGCTGTCTTGTCGTAAGCAAACAATGGCCACGCTGCGACAAAGGCCGACAGTGATGGAATGCCGCTCTTTTCAGCGGGTGTAATCCCAGAACACACTGCTGTCGGAGCCCATCAGGCACTGGGCCAGAGACGGGCCTTCCTGCCCTTTGGACAGCGGGTTAGCGGCGCTGGGCCGCGGCCGACATGGGGTTAAAGCCAGCTTCAGAGAGGCTGCACGGACTGACAGGCCAGCAGCACTGTATTGCCACTGTTGTAGTACGAGGAAAGAAAGGGTTGTGCTGACCGAGGGGAGTCTGGGAGGGGAGGGGAGGGGGGGATGATGATGATGATGATGCTGAGGATGGCGGAGGGATGGGTGGTGGTCGGGAGGGGATGAGAGAGAGAGAGAGAGAGAGAGAGAGAGAGAGAGAGAGAGAGAGAGAGAGAGAGAGAGAGAGAGAGAGAGAGAGAGAGGAGAGAGAGAGAGAGAGAGAGAGAGGGAGAGAGAGAGAGAGAGAGAGAGAGAGAGAGAGAGAGAGAGAGAGAGAGAGAGAGAGAGAGAGAGAGAGAGAGAGAGAGAGAGAGAGAGAGAGAGAGACAGAGAGAGAGAGAGAGAGAGAGAGAGAGAGGGAGAGAGAGAGGAGTTCAGGTTGATGGTTTACTCTGAGACATAACTGGCTCCACAACACTAGTACGGGTCAACATCATTTCCAGTGGTTAATGGTTTCAAGCACATGCACGCTCACAAGAATCAACAATCAGCGTGTGATAATAAGTTCAATACAAATTATCTGTATCAGGAATAACAACAATTCTACCAAGTGAAAGATTTCTCCATCCTGGTGGAGGCTGAAACATTGTCGCGTCACAGGACCTGTCAGTGTACCAGACGAACATGCCGTGCTTACAGGGGGAACAGTTTCACTCATTCTTACCTCACCGTCTGCCTGTCTAAACAAACCCTAAATCATAGGAAAATACTCCAATATTATAGGCCATGGTGATTTCACAGAAAATCACACTCCATTTTTACTATTCCAAGAAATTCCAAGAATTCCACCCAAAATATGTTAACAGATTCATGTTTGCTTTTTTGTTCTGAACTGCCCAGCAGACGCCCTTTTTCAATGTAATTGGTGCATGTGAGCACGGGTCTAACTCTGAGGATATAATTACATTATCAACACCAGGTCCACAGCTGTAACTGCTCCTCGGGAAAACCAGCAATGTTACCTGTGGTGTTTGATGATGTTTTGAAATCACGAAATATTACACAGGCAATTAAACAAAGAGGAAGAAAACAATACAAAGCTTGCATTAATGTGATACAAGCTAATAATAATACAACTATTGGTGACTCCAACTGATCATGACAGAAAGAAAAGTGGCTGTATATTTGTTTTATTTTTCACTAATCAACAGTGTACAAGAGTATGCAGTGCTGCCCTAATTACATCCTTGCTTGCTTGGAAAGAAAATAAATAAATACACATAAACAAGGGAAATACATGGCAGGGTTCTTTTTTTAATGTCAAGGCAGATCGTTCGCCCGAACATTAAACTTATCCTCCAGCGAGCATAACAGAGTCAGAGCGATGTGCTCATTGAGCATAGGCTGTTATTTAGTGGAAATGTTAAACACACAGTGGCCTTATGTAACACAGCAACCGCTAAGGTACTCCGGCTGTGCTAAAGAGCTGTGTAGGATGAGGGAGGAGATGGAGAATCTGCTAATGAGAGAAGGGAGTGAAGCAACAGGCCGGCAGCTAGTCTACAGCTAGGGAGCAGAGGTGTGACTTTTTGCAAGACGCAGCGATGTTGTTGAAAACTCCCCTTTAAAGCCAATCTAGTTTTTGGTTTGTTTTTGGAATGAGTTGGAGACAGGGATAACAAAATGAAAAAGTAACTGCATACAGCCATGGACAGGTGGAACGGCTCGAGTCCACACCGATTTGGAATCTGTTCCACCCTAGCTTATATTACCTATAACAAACACCAAGTAGTTTTAATTTATAATTCACTGTTTGATATCTACATAAACAGCCTTGTTGACGGCATAGATCCATGGGGGGGGGACAAAAACTCCTTTGTTGAAACCCCTGAGAGTCGATTGATTGGACACACATTCAAAGATGGCATGTACATTCGGATGAAAGTGATTTGTTATGATCAATGTGGCGAAATGTAAAATTAAACGAAGATATGGAAACAAGGATCTAGAAAAGGAAACAAACAAACGGGTGGATACACATAATCATTGCTATATAGACACATACACGTTACACGTAAAAACTCGTAAGTAGAAAATGTATAAAGCAAAATATTACATTTATATATTTATACATTAAGGCATCAAATGCAGTTGCATTATTGGAGGTAGATAGCAAAGAGTCAGAGGTAAAAATGCATATAGGCATTTCTGTGCTTTGGAGGAGGAATGGAAATATTTGTGGCTGCAGAAAAATATTGATTTCTAAATGCTAGAACGTGTGCACATTATTTCAGGCATCATCGTAGTGTGTGTAGTACAGAGAGTGAGGCAAAGTAGAAAAGTGGCAGGAAACTGCTGATCTCCTGGGGGGGGGGGGGCATCGCGTGGCGGGCGTTGGGGGGGGGGGTGTTGGTTGGGTTATGGGTCTTACGAAAGGTATTGGCGGTCATAACCCCATGAACCACGTGGCTGTGTGCACGGGGGGGGGGGGGGGGGGGGGCGTTGGAGGCTGCTCACACAAACAGCAGCGAGTACGGCGCACAGCGACAGCCCTCCGTCGACGACTCCCGCACCCAGGAACCATGGCAACCCGGCACGGAGGCCGCCGCCCAGAAGGTCCTGCAAAATGGGTCATCGTGATGTCCACTACTGCCTTTTACTCTATGCAAAATGTACTTTTTTACTGTTACTACAATGAATATGCCTGTTTTGGGTAAAGGCACCCAGTGCAACTTTATGTAAACATTCAATGAAAAATAAACATTCAATTTCTAGTCTTTTTTACACGTAGTAAGTTTCAATAACTCCATACCATTACATATCGACATTCAAGGAGCAAAGATGAGACGTCGTTGTGTGGTGAGAACTGATAGAAAATCGTAAACAACAACAATCGCGGTGGGAGAAGCCATTTTTCCATTGACTGGAAGCCTGCTTTATTTATTGTAGGTTACAAAAAATAAAGAAAATGGCGGCATTGTTGTTGTTATCGATTTTGTATCAGTTCTCACCACACAACGACGTCTCATCTTTGCTGCTTAAATGTTGGTATGTAATGGTATGGAGTTATTGAAACTTACTACGTGTAAAAAAGACTAGAAATTGAATGTTTATTTTTAAGCCTCGAAAGTTGCACTGGGTGCCTTTTAAGTATCACGCATTTAAGTCCGGCCTCATTTTTTTCAGCTGTTCCATCATCCAGGAGAAGGAGCACTCTGACGACGTTTCATCGATATAATTTGTAGTAGGAATGTTAGAATGTTCTGTCCGCCCATTGAAACTTTCATCTCTTAATGTCAGATTAGAGCGCTTTCCTCTTTTGCAGGAAATTAGCAAAAAGTACTCAGCAAATGTGGTCCTTATGGGTGAAGAGGCGTGCTCACCTGGTGCTCTCGATGCCGTCTCCGCTGCAGCGGTCGGTTTTGGACATGGCGTCACTCTGGCATTCGGCACACACCCAGTCTCTCTCGGACCAACTGGGGCGCTCCACAGCTTCAGTTTGCAGGCGGCACTGGACTGCTTAACCCGCAGGTACACGCAGTAACTGTGGGCAAAGGCCAACATAGAACAGAACGATACATGTGTGCAAGCGTTGATCAAGGTGTATGCTGTTGAATCCCCGTTTATTGATTTATTTTCTTTTGCAACAAACCATTTTGTTTTTAACATCAGAGAGATGGAGGTTCAAGATGAGCCAGGTCACACAGCTGCTTGTTTTGATTTTATGCAGACGTCCACACCACATAGTAGCAAACAACATACTGTGTCCTACCAGAATCCCATGCCATTGAAAACATTTTCGTATTCAGACGTTCCCAGGTCCAGTGGCCTTCAAGCCAATTAGGATACCTTTGATCGAGGTCTTAATAGCAGAAGGCAGCCGCCAAACCCTAGATCTGTTTATCATTTCAACAGGCTCAGGGCAGGCAAAGACAATCTTCTACGAGCCCCAAACTGTGCTTCAAAAACAACGATTAAAGCTGGTTTTCCAGTTCACTGTAACTTTTGGAACTGGCCTAAGATTTTTTTTTGCCGTGTTTGTTTGGTCTATGAGTGAACTGAGTCATGACTAAACACCATCCCCAGTGGGATGTCAGGACCGGAGGAAATATGTCTCCTACTTAGCATTTCTCCCTGAATGCTCCCTCAAGTCTCTATTCAGAACTTAATGTACAAGGCAGCACCTGTCCCTTGCCAAAGGACCTTGATGACAGATTAGGTTTCAATGTTAAAATGGTGAAACATAAAAGACTCTTAAGGGAATTATTTATGCACAAACAACAAAAACACATTGTTCCTTAACTTTGTTTTTGTATCTACATTTTTGCGTATTTTTTACTCTTAAATTGGCATACTAATCCCAATTAATCAGATTAGATAAAACAAGTCTACATTTACTGTACTCTGCATACACTAGGGTAGACTCTAGTATGACTCTAACATCATTCTAGTGACTAGAGTGATTAACCGATGATTAACCGATGTAAGTCGCTTTGGATAAAAGCGTCTGCTAAATGCCCTAATTGTAATTGTGATGTTATTTACTGCACAGTGCCTGTGCATCTGTGGATATCTATTGTTAGGGTCAGGATTCTCATAATTATTCCCAATTGGTTATGCCTATAGGTAAACCCCAAAGGTTGCAAAAGTAAAACTACAGCTGTATTCCTGGTATGCAGGTCTTGAAACATTTGGTACCATTTCATCCATAGGGGGCGCTATCTCCTGATAGAGGACCATTATAGATTTCTCTGGACTTTTCATGTCTAGCTAAGGAGGTAGGGTATCTTATTAACACTGCCTTGTTTGATTCTTCCTAATGACACTAAAAAGAATAACATAGATACGAAAGTAGGTTTAAAACCAAACCACTCATAAAAATGCTTTTTGGTGTGAAGGTGTTGATTACAGGTAAGAATTGCTGATAAAGGGCAGTCGATTGGGTTAGGCAGAGTGTTTGAATGTATAGACCTTTCACTACTGCTAGTTCTCCTATTTTAACTTTGTTTCATTTCTCAGTAATTTTCTTCTTGTCAGTCAGAGTTGTATTTGTAAAACTTTAAATCAATAGGCAGTCTTTTCCCCCATCATCTGTCAGTGGGACAGATGTTTATATAAAATCAGCCTAATGCTGTCATCCGTGGTTAATGGATCACATGTATGACGCATGTCTCTTCCATCCCCTGTAGCTTTGTGCCTCATCCAAAATAAAGGTATCCAATGTCCACTTTAATCAAAGTGAAATGCTCTGGCCTGCCAAAAGGCTGGCCCTCATTGTGTGTGTGTGTGTGTGTGTGTGTGTGTGTGTGTGTGTGTGTGTGTGTGTGTGTGTGTGTGTGTGTGTGTGTGTGTGTGTGTGTGTGTGTGTGTGTGTGTGTGTGTGTGTGTGTGTGTGTGTGTGTGTGTGTGTGTGTCTAAGTGCGTTAGGTCACGCCTGTGCTTGTACCGAAGCACTCCACAATCAGTACAGCTCAAAGATCCGAATATCCTGCAGATATCCAACCGTAGTGCTCATCTCCTACAGTCAAAACAATGTCCAGCTGTAGTTTGAGGTCAAGCCTGGCCTTGGCTTCCCTTCTTGGCTCTTCTGGGTCCCTGTGTTCATGAAGCTGAACTCAAACAATACTATCTGAGGATCTCAAGGTGAATTCCAATTGGATCAAAGTTCTCCCTAGACACAAATAAAATCTGACATGAACCTAAATAATTTCTATTTGTATGCACTATGCATCTACTTCTCTAGATTGATTTATGACCTTTATAATTCAGAATATTCCATGTCGTTACAGGTGAGTCTGTGTGACTGTTAACAGGTAATGATGGTAATGAAATGATGATGATGGCTCGTCAGATTTGTTTCTCTGTACATTGAAAAAAATCTGTATCGAAAGAATGGACTTCATAATCCATGAGTGAAAGTGGTGTGTTGACCTTTGTGTCCCAAGCAGTTGGCTCAGTGGTCACCTGTTTGTCTTTTGTTCCCTACCTGGCCTTCTCCTCCTTCATCAGCATGTGTGGTCGCCTCCATGGGTCCTTGAAAATCCGCTTGAAGGAGTCAGGCAGGATTTTAGCCACCTCTAAAATAATATAAAATAAACCACAACCAAAGATATGAATAATCATAGCTCAACGTGAACAAAGATACTGAAATATTCATATTAAATTTGAGAAAAAGTGAAGGAAAACAAACTAAGAATGCATTGTTGCTTGTATACTCAAGTAGACTTAAGATACAACACTTGTAAGCAATTATTTGGGTTTCTTTGACTGATAAAAACCTTGTTGCTCCAGACTCTAGGCTTATCTTCAGTCTGTCAAGTTTGGCCACTAAGTCAACAGTAGGAGAACATAACAGATGCTTTTGATATGTTTCGGCTGTACTGAAGACTTAAGATCAGATATGTGGCAATAGGGGACATTAAGAGGTGAACCATTTCAACCGAAAGTTCACTCGGATGCAACAGTATCAACCCTATAGGGATTGTGTACTACACAATACTATACTATACTATTCTATAGTATATTATACTTTACTATACTATACTATTCTTTACTTTACTGTCTATACTAAACTATGTTATACTTTACTATATTATACTATGATATGGTATGCTATGTAATACAACTTTACCAGGTACATTTGAGGTGTTCAAGATTTTGAGAGCTCTAATTTGAGTCCAATTTTATAGAAATGTCCTAATCATCCGTCTGCCTTTAGTAGGTGAAATGCTCTGTGAGAATATCAGTTCTGCCCTAACAGGGGATATCCTCTATGATTGGTTCGGGCAATTCAGCCGGCCTATCAGTCAAAGGAACATTTCAAAATGTTGTTCTCCTCTGCCCAATCCCGTTTACAACCCCTGGACTCTTATCTACTGCAGCTTCAATACGCACACACTGAGTCCTGAGCAGGAAGACCACCACTCCTCGCCTCACCTTTAGATGTGCTGCACACAGCGTTGTTGCCATAGCAGCCCCTCCGCTGCCTGAGGTCAGGACAGGGCGTTCCCCCGTTCCTCGGGGGCACGGACACCTGGCGGCTCCTCTCGGTGCTGCCCACCCCGCAGGGGGACGTGCATGGCGACCAGGGCCCCCAGGAGCCCACCACACAGTCGATGGCTGCTGGTAGGAGGGAGGAGGTAGGGGGTGAGCTGACACATGGGGCGAGAGGCAGAGGGAGCCTGCCGACGCTATGAACGTTAGGTAAAGGGGCTAAGACAACACACAGACACGATGTATGTGGGTACACGCGGGTCGAGTCCCTCATAGTGTTTCACGATGTTGCAGTGCGGAACATTAGCATCGTTGCCATCAGCCAATTCCATCTCAACGAACCAAGATCCCTTGGGAAGTGTGCGGTCTA